>NW_010145631.1:0-498 GCF_000699245.1 Pterocles gutturalis | reverse complement strand
CCCTCCACAGGCGCCGTCCCAACGCCGCGGCTTGACTCGATGCCACCGGAAAGGGCCTCACCAGCCCTATCTGTGGGAATTTGCTTTGTGTTTAGGCAGGAAGGTGAAGCTGGTAGGTATGGGGCCCAGAAACAGCTCGCTGGAAAAAAAGAAAAAAAAGAAAAAAAGAGAGGTTTGGTTTCAGTACAAGAGCCACGGGTACCCAGTTACTGCGTGGCCCTACCGCATGGCCCTGGGGCTCTACGGCGCTGGTGGCTGCAGTCAGATGGGTCAACCCCAGGCTTCACCCTCCCCAAAATTCAGGGCTGCTGCACAGAAGCACCTCCGGTGCTGAGCTCTAACCCCGAACCCCAGAACTGGGGGGACGCAGACTCCCTTCTTGCCGGGGAGTCACCGCCAGTCAATGCCAAAACGGGTCCGGCATTTGGTGAGGGGAACACCAGGCTCGCTGCTGGCAATGAAGTGTCTGAAATCAACACGAGCCCCCGGAACACTCCT
>NW_010145630.1:77921-93345 GCF_000699245.1 Pterocles gutturalis | reverse complement strand
TCTGCTCTTGTGAGACCCCACCTGGCGTAATGCATCCAGGCCTGGGCCACCCTAAGCAAGAAGGACAGGAGCAGGTCCAGAGGAGAGCCAGAAAGACAATCAGGTGACTGAAACACCTCCTCTATGAGGACAGGCTGAGAGAACTGGGGCTGTTCAGCCTGGAGAAGAGAAGGCTCCAGGGAGACCTTATAGCAGCCTTCCAGTACCTGAAGGGGGCCTACAGGAGAGATAGGGAGGGACCTTTTACAAGGGCATGTAGTGATAGGACGAGGGGTAATGGATTTAAACTGGAAGAGGGCAGATTTAGACTAGATATTAGAAAGAAATTCTTTACTGTGAGGATGGTGAGACATTGGAACAGGTTGCCCAGAGAAGCTGTGGATGCCCCATACCTGGAGGGGTTCAAGGCCAGGCTGGATGAGGCTTGGAGCAACCTGGTCTAGTGGGAGGTGTCCCTGTCCATGGCAGGGTGGGTGGAACTCTATGATCTCTAAGGTCCCTTCCAACCTAAACCATGCTATGATTCTATCTATATTTTTAAAAAAGGTCATCAAGTTTGTGCTTAGTTAGGGATCTTAAAAAAACATTCATCATATCAGAAATTCCTATTCAAAATATTATGGTGTACAGTGTTAAGCATTGATTCTCATGCTGAGTCCTGCACAAACACAGTTTTGAAGATCTTTACATTTATATACAGTGCTTAGTGTACCAGATGATTTATAGAGTACACAACAGGCAGAGAAAACTTATTTCAGTACTACTGTAGTTATGACCTAAATCTAATTATGTCTCCCAGCCTAGCCTTATTGTTGTTCTCACAATAGCTGACATTGGAGTTTGGCTGCAGCTCCCTGCTGTGCAGCATTCAAAACTTTGTGTAGACTTATTTCGTTACAACATATCTCTATTATATACTCTGAGATAAATTGTGCATTGAGCTTTGGCTGCACATATTTACTTCTTATAATACTACGTTCCTGAATGATCCATCCACTACAAACATGAAAACTTTGGGCCTAAATTTATAAGCTACTGCTACATGAACAAGGATTCAGTTGGTCCCTCAGCCATCAAACCCTAAGAGGTCTAACTGACGGGGACATAACAGCCATGAGTATGGACACTTTTTTTTATTCTGCTGTCACTCAAATACAGAGAAGGGCAGGATTTAATCTAATCTCATTCCTGTATTCTTTCATGTATTTCAGTATAGATGTAACATAATTGTCAACATTTAGGTCATTCCCTTACTGATAATGGAAAAGTTAAGTTCAAGCTCTCAGATAAACACAGATTTATTTTATACCTAGTCCTCAGTGGGTGCAAAACTGCAGTCAATTATGACAATTAATAGGTTGTGAGGATCTGCTCTCTCTCATATGTGTGAAGACTGGGACACTTTTCTAGAATTTCTCTCAGATATAAATATTTGTCTGAGATTATAAAAAAAAACAAAAAACAAACAAACAACCAAAGAAAAAAACCCCACCCAGAAAAACAAAAAGGCATTCCCATGAAAATGCTTGTTTGTGAGATTATGTGAAGATGACAGTATGCAAATAACTTTGATCTTCCATAACAAAAGCTTGGAGTTATTTATATAAAGTCAAATAAATTAAATTAAGTTTAAAGCTCATTAAAATCTTATCATACCTGTTAAAACAACTCAGAGAAAAATTTTCAAATGTTCCCCAAAGAAGATGCTTTTTCTGTGATATTTAAATGAATGTCTGGTGCATTTTGGCCATAAGAAACATCAAAGTGTGCTGTTCATGTTCTGGGATTAATGGTCTTGTATTGCTGAAGTTAATCATCAGGCAATGATATGAAGAAAGTTAAGTTAGTTTTTACAGAGGAAGAAGGAAAATCCCTGGTGTTGTTATTCATGTCTGAAGTAAAATCAAATCTCCCTGAGAAACAGAAGAAATCTTTTCAATTTTATGTCTCATGGGAAAGTCTGTGCACATAACCCAAGGCAATTGCATTGCACCTTTGGTGGAGGATGAAGAATTAAAAATGCTCTAAGTCACACTCATTAGATTTCTTCAGCACTAACTTTCAGTGCAGTATTACAAATAGAAGAGGAAATCTACAATTAATAATGAGAAAGTGAATCTCTAGGAGCTTTGCTTTCCCATGACATTTGAATTATTCATTAGTAATTATTACAGAGTAGCCCAGATGAAAAAAAAAAAAAAAGTCCTCCAAGCCCTAAAATCTACAACATCATAAACAAGAAACCTTTTGTTATTTCTTCATAAGGGGGTAGTGGCAGTGAGAATCCACAAACCAGTAAGATGATTTTCCATTCAGAGTTAACTCATTGATCTGATAAAAGGAATCTCCTTTCTTAGTTTGTACTTAAATTAAGTGTCCTGGTGGTACAGAATTAAAAGGAAGTGCATTAGACTGTAAGAATTATTCACAGGGAACTGTGGTGATAGGGAAAGGCAGCAGACACAATGAGCAGAAATGCTATTAATGCCTTTTCAGACTAACATGCAGAAAGATGTATATAACAGTAAATGAAAATATAAAGGCTACTGTAAATCATGCTGAAAGTCTGACTGCAATCTGTTATTCACAGTACAGGCTTCCCCCTTCCTGCCTTTGTCTCACTGCCATAAATTGGATGCTGTGATTACACCATGGCAGTGTTTAACCCCCAAAAAACAATTTTTTTCAAGACTTCACTAAGTTTCCATCTGGGCATAGTGTTTGGATTATTGCCCATTCCCAGACCCAAAACTCTTCATTAAGCACTTGTCAGTGTTTGATGCCAGTGGTAGAGGCATCCCCCAGATCAGAATGGCCTCGGCTGGACTCTCCCCAGCCCTCTGAAAATACTTTCTCACCCTGAGCTCAGCTGTCCTGGGGCTTGCTCAGCTCTGCTCCCAGACCCATGCCTTCAGATGTTGCCTGAGCATCCTCTCTAACCGCAGAGCTGCATACACCTTGTCAGTACTGCATTACCCCTCGCTCTGTTTCAATTTGCTCATGGGGAGGATCAGCAGCCTACGGACTTTCCCAATCCAAAGTGAGAGAGGTTTCAATATGGTCCCAAGAGCAAGATTAAGACACAAATGAGGTCAGATGGCATACACCCGAACCAACTTTATTAACAACAATAAAGTGTAAAAGCAGTAAGAAACAGTGGAATAAAAGGTAGAAATTAAGTGAGAAGTCGAGATAGAGAGGCAAGAAATAGTCACCACCCAGGTTCCCACAGCGTTCCAATGATCCACAGGCCTCGGCAGTGCGTGCACACACACGCACACACACATTCACGCACAGTGGCCGTCACAGGGGCTAGTGCACCCCCCACAAAGGGAGACATAACTGTTCACACCACACCAATCCGGTTTACACCACTGATCTTGCACAGTGTACCTTCTTTGTGCACAGTTCAGTTTCCACAAGCAATCTTCGGGACAAATATCCCGCCGTTCAGTCTCGTATGGGGACCTGAGACAGCCCTTGTAGGGGGGAAGCTCGCATGCCCAGGGAGCCTTGACAGTAGACCTTTTCCCTTCTTCACTTTCACCAAAATGTAACCTATCTTTGAGTAGTTCCAGAAAGTCCAGAAAACTTTGTATTGAGCTTTTCTGGTATGAAGTTTGAATATACAAGCCCTTTATATAGTCATAGATCTCTCTGCTCACCAAAAGATGATGATAAAGAACTTTCTACACTGTAATTTCAAACCATGAATCCTAAATCATAGACACATTTGTTATTCCTTCATTTACTGTTCTGTATGTCATGTGCCTAAGAACCCCACTGCTGAGTTCAGTGCTGCATAGAAAGAGAACAAAAGTGATCTCAAGTAAAATGGTTTATAGTTTAAAGATGTCTGTGTCACTCTTATCTTGGAGAAGAAACAGTTAACTATGCATTCGTTTGGGCCTTAACTAGCAAACTGTTGCCAAAAATGGACCCTAGGAACAAAGACTCTGACTATTCTTGAGATGGTTATGACAAAAAGTAGCTAACACCTATGTAGCTATTATGAGAGAACTCATAATAACATTCACACTAATTAGCAATGATATAGAGATACCAGTCTTCAGATGTTGTTTTCTAGATTTATTTACATTGCATACAAAAGCACAGGATTCACAGGCTGAATTTCACTTCAGTACGTGTCCATTGTTGTCGTGATACATATTACTTATTTTCAGAAGAAATAGGAGCATAGGAGCAATTAATAGGATGGGAGGGGGGAAAGTAAAAATTAGTCTATCAATGCTTGTACATACAGGATAATTAATGGTGAGTTAAGAAGATGGAGGAGATTGAGAAAGACTTAATGAAGACAGAGCAGTGTGGCAAAACTGTCTGATGCAATCCACAACACAAGAGGAAGCCAGAGACAGCAGAAGGGTAAGAGAGTAAAAGCATAACAGTAGACAGAATGAATAAATAGCATGTGAGTAAAAAACAGGAATGCAAAGGAATCCAGCCCAGTGTAGAGCTTGGTCTTGCACAGTTATAGCCAACTAGACCTAAGTCAGGTTTTTGCTTTGCTGATGTTGCTGACAGATTTTCTCATTCCAGTGAAAATATGTTTCAGGCTTATGATTATTTGATGTATGTCAGATTTGCATACTCAAGCAAAATGGTTTTTATGACATCATTTGCATTTTGAGGATATTCTGGAAAGTTTCCTAAAGGATTGGCATAGCTGACTGAAAGGCAGAGTATTCATGCTGTGAAGAATGTCAGCACTAAAACAGAAAAGGTTGGATTTTCCAAATCAAAAGGAAAAATAAGTTTCCATGTTGCAATTTTTTTTACCCACTCTATTCTCCCCAGCATCCTTTTCTTTTGAGGGTCTGAATGAGCCAGGTGCTGAAGGTACTCTGCTGCCGCAGCTTAAAATGGATGTTACCTAGAAGAAAAATCTCTTCTGACCTGTCTCCCTGCTGGATAAGTGTAGCTCTGTTTTACTGGCTTTCTCATTTCCCTGCAGCTAAGGTTTCAGTCATTTGCTGCTCCAGGGCCATCGATGTAGCCTGTGTGAAAGAGTCCCTCCATGTCTTCAAACATCTGTACGTGAGGAACATTAATTCCAAAATTACTTCAAAAAGTAGGGCTGAGGTCTCTAGTCACTCAGGCCAATTTGAAAATATTTCCTTAGTCAAATTAACCAACTTCCTTTCCACAGAGAAAATCATTACATCCTGTCCCAACAAAAGCAGCAGAGATATTTCTGTGAGATGGACTTTCTCTTGCAGGACTACACCAGAATTTGAGCCAAGAGCAGCATTTTGTGCAGGTAGAAAAATGGCCTTTGTCTTTTAAGGCACCCTGCAATTCAGGAAGAGAGTTTTTTTTATTCATGCAGAAAGATATTACAGTAGATCAGTGTGTTTTTCAAGGTATATAGAAATTGTCCATTTTTATGACATTCAGAAAATCAAACTTTAAGCTACAGAAACAGAAAATCAGGCTCAGGTGCAAAGACCACCTCTGGTTTAATGTTCCTCAGTAAACACTCTAGACCAGGTGCATAGCACTTCCCAGTGTTTTAAACAATTAATCTCAGACTTCCAAGAGATTAAATGCATGAAACTAGTTTAAATTGAGCTGTGAGTCCTGAGCTTCCAACCTATTCTTCTTTCACCTCACACAATAGCACTTAAGGTCTAGGTTTTAAACTTTTATCTAACATTTCCTAAATGCTGTTGGGAAGAAGTCTGGATGCTAATAAGGGCATAACCGAAAACTGACTGTCTCGGAAACTAGATGATGAGAAAACTTAACAAGGAAAACTTGTTTTCAGTTGAATTTCTCTAAACTCATCCTGAGATAAGGAAATGTAAAAACAACCAGCTAGAGAAAGAACATGATAACATTACCATAATTTGGAAGTCAAATTTGTCAGTAAAAAGGGAAAGCAAATGGGATGTAATCAGAAAAGTCTAGACAAAGAGAGATGGTTACAACCTCATCAGACCCCCTCAGTGGATGTGCCGATTATGCCTTGCACACTTATTGTTGGCTATCATACTCTGAATCTGTAATAGGCACTGGGATTTGAAATTATTATTTTAAACAATTAGAATATAAAGAAACTGAGATTCTTGCAAGCAGCTGGGTGTTCGACCAGTTTCCACAACTATTTCTTTTACTCCTCCTTCTTGCCACCTGCATTAAAACATCTGTTTATACTCTTAGTTCAACATTTTTTAACTTCCTTTCTGCAGGAAGAAAACAGCTTAGATTTACAATGTAATGTTTCATTACCTGATTTTAAAGAAAAATAAATTACAGAATTGTCACATCATGTAACAGAATAATAAACCACTGGTAAATTGTTAAGTAGTGGGTAGCATTTTTTTATCATTCTTTATGAAGTATCAATTGTCTAGTCTAATGCATGTTGCTGGAAGGTGGAGCTGTCAGGGATTTTGTATTTTGTTCTCTGTTTTATAGTTGTGCTTCATATACCAAGAACTTCTTTGTGACTGAGATGTTAGGATCTGCCAGCCAGGTAGCTACTGCTCTTCTGCATCTGTATCTTGTCACAGCCTCCCTCGGTAACACTGTGTTTCTGAAAGCTATAAGTAAGTGATGAAGAAGGCAAAGGTCAGGATCTATTCCCTTTTGAACCCAGGTTACGGCACTTAGCAGGGGCTCCTGATATACTTCTGATTCCTCTTACAACAATTTTAAAGCACTCTTTAGATTATGTCATACATTCATTCTCCTCCCCAGACCCCCCTTCCTCCTTCTCGCCTCCCCGACTGCTTGGCTCATGTTCTAATGCAGCATAATGCAGTGTGAACAAGCATAACTTGTTGAAAAGACAAAAGAGAGAGTTTTCTTCAGATCAGATATTTGTTATCAATTTGAGCAAAGAAACCAGTTCCAAATGTATTGTAGACACTGGATTGCTGCCAAAGAATCCTCATTTATTGTGCCAAAGATATCTTATTTTCACATGTGGTGAATAATAAGAACGTAAATTGGCCTTTGGTGGTGAGTTTTTTTTATTTCACATGGAAGCATCAATACTGCTCTAATCCTGCTTAATTAGGACCAATTTACCATGCACAGGATAACAAATATTGTGAACATCTATTTACTAGCTAGTATACTTCTTGGCCAGGCACTGAACAGATAAGCTGTCATTATGAAATAAAAAAAACTGTATGCATACAAATGACATTGTATTAAGTATCATCTAGTCATATTACATCAAATAGAGATGTACAGAAATTTAGATCTTAAAGATCTATTTTCATGTCATGTGTAATTCATGAGTCTTTTTTTTTTAATCAATTGTCTCAGAATCATATAGTATTTGCATACAGCTAAGATTCTGACTCGATACGTCTTTTAAAAATGCCACACTTGTGTGATGTTAAAGAGGAAATTATTTGATGTCTTAGTAAGAAAATATTTATTGAGCATTCTTATTAATTCTTTTGCTTAAGTTGTCTACTTATTTTTCCATGCATAAACTACTTGGTTAATGTGTTGATTGGCATAATATAGTCCATTATGACTGAAAGAGCTTGGAAACTTTCAACAAATGCTTATAACGTAGAAAAGCAAAAAACAGAAAACAGTTTAGATGAAGTGGTAAGAAAATTATTTATTTATATTATGATTACAACCAAATTAATTAAATATGGTTTGTTTTTAATCGATTTTTCATCAGAGTTAATCACACAAACGTTTTCCAAATTACCAAAAACCTTATTCTCTGCATAACTTGAAGAAAATTGTCACAAAATGTACTTCTCTAACAAGGCATCACCAAACTGATAATATGAAATTTTGAGCTTCTTCAGGACTCTTTTTTGACTTTTCAACCACCGCCTTCCTGTTGCCAACACAGGCCAGTTATACATTTTGTTGGAAGTTTGTAGATGGGGCATATTTAAAGAAGTGCACCAAGCATAGTGATAAGAGGCCTCTTCATTGATATGTATAATGGCTATCACATGTATGAGTGAAAGGGCATCCCAAAAGCCAAATAGATTCTAGCAGCTCTTAGAAACCTTTAAGGTTATGATTTTCTTGGCACAGTTCTTAAATTGGCATCAGCTTAAACAGTGGTACCAATCATTTAATTTCAAAATGCCCACTGGCATTCTGTTATCATGTGCTTCATGCAGGGATAAGACATTGGTTCTACCAGAAAAACATTTCTTGTTAAAAAGAATTGTGCCTGTGGGAGGAGGTTTATTGCAAAAGGGTTTCTCTGCAAGCCCACCTAGGAGAGGCAGCAGCTAGGTCTGAGTACTTAAATCCACGCTAGTCAGAGGAGGGCATGAAGATCCTTCCTGCTCCCAGAACTTCTACAAATAAGCACAGACATATGGTAAGTGACTTGAGAGCATGCCAGCACTTGGCCAGCCAGTAGGCTGTGGTGCCCTAGGTGAGCGGGCCAGCAAGAAGGCAATAGGGAATGAGGAACATTACTGAGGGAATATTTCTCACATCACTGTCCGAGCTAGTTTCTCTGGTTGGTGTTAAATGAATGCCAAGTGCAGTTAAGCTGCTCCTGTAGCAACAGGGCAAACTAACAGCCCAGGGGGAATCTAGACATGGGAAGGTAAATTTTGCTTTAGTAGCCAAGGACCACACCTTGAATCTTTCTTTCTTAATCAGGGTGCTCTTCACATATAGCAAACTCACTCCCAAGACCCTTGCCCTAGGTGAGCCAGAAGCATCACTCCCCTTGGGAAAACCTGTCCTGGGGCCATGGAAGAGGGCAGCATTCACCATGCATTGTGGTATCCCATGGGCTAGATCTGTACCAGTACCAAAAAAGTACTCTGAGCTGGTCTCTGCAGATGAGTCCAGTTGGTGTGGTAAGCTCATATGCATGTCCATAGTCTTTTATTCTTTTGGCCCCTGGACTGTGCAAAAAATAGAAGGGGGCCAGGGAGAGAGCTGTAGTTGCCCTGAGTTGTAGCTGGTGCCAGGACTGTGGCATCACTTGATGGCAGAGTGGATGGAGTCCCTGTACCCGGGAGCATTCTCCATTTCTGCTGAGGGAACTGGGGTAGATGTAGGCTTATGACATATTTAGTCTGCAGTGCCCTTCCAGAACGACCATGCTGAGCACATGTCTGGGTAATGGGTGGTAAGATGCTTTAAGCAAACTAAGATGTTTTAAGCAAACTAAGATATTTTAAGCAAACTCCTTTGCTTATGCGACTGTATGAAGCATGTGCACCTTTTAAATAGGTGTCTTCCTTTAAATACCACTTACTTTACACTGAATGACTTCACTGAATGTTTTTCCCTGTGAAAGAGCAGTAAAGCAAAGAATTAGCAAGACAAACAAACTTTCTTCTAATTAGATTTCTATGCTGCATTCCTCATCCCAGTAACTGAGTGCTACAATACGTGACTAGAAACAAACATGAACTTCTTTGTTCCTTTTTGCTGGGAGAAACAGTAGATTTTTTTGTTTTATTTTAAACCAACTCTTGAATTTTATGTAGTTGCATTTGATTTTATTTAATGATCTACTTAATATATACATTTCTGAATGAATTTTATGCACTTTTTTTTTTTTTATTGGTGCTAACTCAAACTTGAGCCTTGAATTATTCTGAAACTCAGTGGCAGAACTGGGAATCTACCTAGCTTCAGTGAAATCTGTGCTGGACTAGCAAGTTACCGTTCTGTCCTCCACCACCCATTTCTCTCATTTGCTGCATGTATTAAAAAAGAAAGTGTCTTCTTTCAGAAAGTGCTTTTTTTTTTCTTTCTTTTTTAAAGAATTTTTGAGAAGGAAGAGACCTAAAAGTGTTCTTATTTGGTAGCTGAATACATCTGGGAAATCAGTTAATCTAGTGCTGGAAAAAGCATTGTTTGATTTAATGATGTAGGCACTACCTAATTGCATGAGCAAAGCAAGCAGGAATTGGCCAGGCACTTTTCTTTTATGGCATCTCTCTGTCATAGCAGGCCATGTGTTTCACAAAGTTATTAAGCATACAGAAGATGAAAAGGAAATGCCTGCAATCTGGTTTAGAGTATATCTAAAAAGTAACATATATATATCTACAAACACACAAAGAATATTTTGAATTTCCTAGGCTTGATTCACCCATCATTGATGGTTTAAAATTTCTCCTTCAGTAACTCACTACTGTGTTTTCTATTTGTTTTAGTGTTCTGAGACACTCGCTAAAATAAATGCCCTATCACTTTAACAATCTCCTAACTGTGAATGGCTACTGCAATAGCTATTGTATAATCTCTAATTCCCAACTTTCAAATACCTTGAAGATACTGAACTGAGAGAGAAGTGAACTGCATTGAATGGTAAAAGACAGATGCATGTGGCAGGCAAATCTAAGAACTGGTAGCTCTAGGCACCTTTCATCAAAGAGAGAGTTTTGTTGGAACCGTTTAGACACCCATTCAATGTAACCTATTTCAACACTCGGTTTGAATTCTGTGGGGTCTTATGCACACTTGTAGCTCAGTATTGCTAATGAGGTACTTACTGCTTTTTTACCTGGGGCTTTGCTCTCTGAAAGATATGCCTCTACTGTTTCCCTTGCAGGGTAACAAAAGAATTGCTATTGGCAGCAATTAAGACGTTTGAATACCATTTACATTTCTTTATCTTTCAGGTCAGTGAGACACTAGCAAAAGACAGTTCAAATTGAAATACTTCTTTGATTCATGCTTTTAAGTGGATATTAATCAGAAAAGAGATGACTCTTGAAGTCAGATCTAGCTTCTGGTCTCATAATGAAATTCTGTCTAGTTTAGACTTAAAACTCTTCTTTGTGGAGACTTTATCCTTTCCAGGTGTCTTTTGAGAAACTCTGATCACATGTGAGCTATATGATTGGAGGAAGCCAAAACCCACTAATAAATCTGGACCACGGCCTGTGAGTAGGTGCCTTGCACCCTGGATAACTCCTTCACCCCTCCCTCTACTCATTCACCAGACAGGTACCTGGCTAAAACAATACTGTGGGATCCTCTAACCCATGGAAACCTAGGAACTTCAAGGACAGAGCCTCAAATTCAGACTCAGGATGGGTGGGTAACAGGACTCGAGCACATACACAAACTGCTATTGCAGGATCTGTCGCTTAATTATTCTCAGTTGTCACTGTGTAAGCAGGCATGATGAGGTAGCATCAGATACTGAACCCCCTTCCAGTAATACATATTACATGGGCAGAACACCGTTCAGCGGTCAAGACCCAAGCTCCACTGACATTTTTTATAAAGGCGTGCACTGAGTTCATCAGCCCCTGAAACAACAGGATCATGTGTAAAAAAGGATGTACAAAAATGGCTGTTGAATCAGATCCTGGTTGCAAGGCAAAAGGTGATGATACAGCTTAGTTCTGGTGTACTTTCCAAAAGCATATGCAGAAATAGCCTTCAGGCTTGTGAGGGTTCCCCAGAGAGGGCTAAGGAGCAGGCTTCTCCTCCCTGCCACTGCCACGCCAGGGGTTGGAGATTGATGTTAACAGGACAAAAGCAGGAGTTGATGAAAAAGGGGAGACAAGAGCGCATTCCAACTTTGCCACAGTGCTGCTGCCAACTGCAATTGCTCTACACTAATTACAGTACAACTACACGTGTTTTGATGCCTTGAAATATTGCACTGTTTTCTTGCTAACCTAAGGTTATCATGCATAATTAATGGAAAGCAGTAAAGAAGATCCAGTAAGTTCAGGAATCTTATTAGAACAGCAAGAAAAAAATAATACTGTGAGTGTCTTTACCCTGCAAGTGCAATCTGTCATGCTATTCAGGCTACTCCATGTAAATCCAAAAATTAAGAGGCATTTAGAAACAGGAAACAGGATGGATGGTGAAAACAGCAACCAAAAAAAAAAAAAAAAATGTTCTGAGACACGTAGAAGTTGCTGTTTGGAATTTTATTTGTTTATTTGTTTGTTTTATTATTGTTTCTTTTTTTCCTGAATAAAATGGGGGATTCACACAGCAGATGTAGGAGGCAGTAGAATAATTCAATGATCCTCTGGTATGCTGCAATGTTGTAACCTCAAATGATACACAAAGCTTGTAACAAACTCTTCTTTTTTTTTTTTTCTGATTCTTATTTTAGTCCAGGTTGGTTTATTCATATTTAAGTCAAAAAGTACAGATTTATACAAAATCATTCAAATTCTGTTGCTTCATTTATAGACATATTATAAAATGGTAGAACTCTTTGAATGGTGGAGATGACTAGCACATAGATATACATATAACAAATAGCAACAGCATATGGTTCTATATGTTTGTTTAGTATTATATTTATAATATGTATACAGTGCATTTTTATGCAATAATAGATAGTTATATGCATACAGCTGAAGGTAAAGTCTTTCCATTCCTGTTTTAGTACAAATTACTCTTTCATACATACTGAAAGAAAGGTGGTCAAATTCACTTCATGATCATTCATACACAGGCCTTGAGAGCAGCCCTAAATGGCAGAATAGTTAAACCTAGATGCCTCCGAGTTCTTTATCTTCTTTATTACTAGCATTGTTGTCTTCACAGTGAAGATACAAATGGAGGAAATGTACCATAAATAAAATGTGAAGTTAAAGATAAGACATACAATCACTTCCCTAAAACATAATCCAGTTTGACCCTGAATAACTCAAGATCAGTCTCTCCAAATATTACACAGACATAATATTTCTTCATCCACCAAAGAGATTAAGAAGCTGATATTATTAAGAACATGATTATAAATCTCTTCTTGCTGACTATTCACATGGAGAAAAATTTCTAGCATTCTCTGTGTCCATCAGAATGTATAATAATACATCTGGATTATAACACTTGTAGCTAGCAGGTTTTGTGAGCTAAAGTTGAACAGAGCATTCACATTAATAGCCCTGACCCTGCTCATTGTGATGTCCCAAAACTGGTGTTCATCACCTGGTGTGCAACAAGTCAATCTCCACACAGAGCTGAGATACCATTTTATTGCATTCTGTGCAGAGTTGGATGCTAGGTGGTGATCCACAAAGCCAGCACACAGTCATATTTGGTATTTATACCCCTCAGAATGTTAGTTCTGTATAATGAGATTTCAGGACTTGTGATAACAAAGGCTCCCACGCCCTGGGATATTTTACACTTCAAGGACAGCAGTTACTCTATTTCCTGATAAGGGGAAAATCCCTCCCATTGCCTTGAAAGACAGACGGACCCAGCACTATCTTCCTGTTCACATATTCCCTTAGTTACAAGTTCAACTTCCCCATTGTCAGATAACAATTGCTCACACAAGATATCGGTCTTATTAATAGGAAACAGGATGTGTGCCTGGAAACCATACTTTAGGAGAATTTCATTTTTTTTTAAATAATGAACTGGATTATTGGTAAAAGCAGCTTCTGGATGGAGTATGTCTTCTATCAGGCGGAAGGCTTAGAAGTAATTTGTCAGAACAGAGCAAAATAGGAGGTCCTAGTGCAAGGCTGAGCATAGGAGAAACTATCTGGGAAGCTGAGGAAGTTTAAAGGGAGGGAAATCAAGAGAAAGAAAATGGAAAGGAGCACTAACAAAGCTGCAGGCATGTCACAGTTGTGCAAAGCTGAAAGGCGAGAGGCAACATCCCACACTTGCTGGGGAAGATCAGAGGAAAACTCTGTAGGAGTTAGCCCAGGGCTTAACTGAAGAGAGAACGTTTCAGCAAGGTACCTAAATATGTATGCATCTAGGTGTGCGTCAGGGTAGGTGACTAGAACCAAGGACTAAAACATCAGGGATTTGAGCACGGATATTAAGTGTTTGAGCTGAAGAACAAGGGAGAAAGAACAGACTATTTCTGGGCTCTGTGTACAGTAAATTAAGTCAAACTTGTTGAAAAAATATGCAGACGGTATTCAAGCACTTCAAGCATGAAGATCTATAATTATCACAACAGCCAGATATTATATGTTCCCACTTAATACCATGGACTTGATCAGCTGAAGAAATGTGCCTACAGTTTACAACTGTAATTTGCCGTACTTGTATGAGTTAAATTTCTGAACCATTTTTGAACTTCTGAATGGAGCATTTAGAATACAGTTTTATCTTTTCAGAGCAAAATTTTCACTTTCAGTCTCTACTCTGAATAAGAAAATATTTTCTATTGAATGTTTACTTCCTCCTTTGAAGTCTAACTTCAACTCAAAACACATCTGTTTCAAAGTTAAATCAAAGATGCAGCAGCAGCTTGTGTTCAAATGAAAACACATGTATACATTTCTTTTTTTTTTTTTAGCCCAGACTTGAGGATCTTTAGGGTTTTAAGGCCTCGATTCAAAATAACTTCAAGACTGTGATATTTACAGGCAAACCTTATGGTGTTTTGGTTATCTGTGCTTTTCTGTGCTGATTTTTTTTTTCTTTTTTTTCTTTTTTTTTTTTTTTTTACCTAGTCTTTTTAGCTCAGCAGTAGGCATATTTGTTTCAGAAAGCTTGCTCTAGCTAAGTTGGATTTTTGAAGGAGGCAAAGACTTTGGGAAAGCCAAGTCAGTGATGGTTAAACTTGAGTGGTCACTAGCAGTTAGGCATGTCATGCCATGCATACAGCACTGCCTAAAGCCTGATGATAAGATGAAAGCTGTAGAATACCTGTGTGGAAATTTCACGAGACTAAAATTACAAAGGTTTATGACCTTAATTCTGAGGGTGTCCAGGTCAGGAAATGTAGTTAGAGATACTTATTTCTAGGCCCAAAAGGTAATTTTATGTAACTCTAGTGGGGAAAGAAAGCAGTCAGCTTGTGGTAATGAGGAACAATAAATTATACCTCAGGAAATATGGGATTAAATAATAGTGTTGAAGGGCAATGGAAGAGCTGAACTGGGAAAAAGCATGAGTGCCATTGCCTCCACAAGCACTACAGCTTACACATTGTCATGTGCTGTTGGTAAACCAGAAGCTATCCAAAGTCACCTCTTCAGAGAGGTTTCTCAAAAATGCTATGATTTCTTTCCAGAAGAAATTTGAGGTTATCATAATTTAGGATTTCATCTTGCAATCTTGCATACTGATTACTTATTTGTCTCTAAATTATTAAAAAAAAACTATACTGTTTAAGCCTGCAACTCCTTGGAACAGCAATGACTCAGAGAAAGATGACTAATGTATTAAATGCACTGAAGTACATACTACATACAGTGTAATCTTTTGCCATTATTCTATAGGTCATCAGACTGCCAGTAGCTGAGGATGTAACAATTAACTTGGCATACAGCAGATCTCTGCAGAGCAGTGTCGCGGTTTAGCCTTGGCCAGCAATAAGCACCACATCAGCCACTCGCTGACTCCCCTGCCACAGAGGGATGGGAGGAAAATCAGAGGGAAGGACAAAAGTGAGAAAGACACTCATGGTTTGAGACTAAAACAGTTTAATAATTAAAAAGAGATCATAATAATATTTTTTTAAAAAATGTAAGGGAAA
>NW_010145630.1:70986-77907 GCF_000699245.1 Pterocles gutturalis | reverse complement strand
AAAGAGAGAGGAAAATAAAACCCAAGAAAAAAAAGTAATGCAAATTAAAACCATTGTTCACCACCAACTGACTGATACCCAGCCAGTCCCTGAGCAGTGCAACCCACAAACCCTAACATCCCCACAGCTTTATTGCTGAGCATGATGTCATATGGTATGGAATAACCCTTTGGTCAGTTGGGGTCAGCTGTCCCAGCTGTGTCCCCTCCCAACTTCTTGAGCACCCCTAGCCTCCTTGCTGGTGGGGTGGTGTGAGAAGCAGAAAAGGCCTTGACTCTGTGTAAGCACTGCTCATCAGTAACTCAGTGTGTTATCAACATTGTTTTCAGCACAAATGCAAAACTAGTCCCAGACCACCTACTAAGAAGAAATTTAACTCTATCCTAGTCAAAACAAGTACAAGCAGTCACTGTTAGAATAGAGCTGAAATCCTGAGAGGGCGAGTGCTATTTGAATGCATTTTGAATTTGTTTGCGATCTCTTTGCTTGCAGTGATTATTCTAGCAAACACAGGCAACAAGAGCCAGTCACAACTCAGTGAGTGCTAACCAAACAGTGAAAAGCCTTCCACAGTAAAAGGGAGTCAGTTCTGTACTGAGACAGTTTAAGTCTTAGAGGTCATCTGTATGCTTTTCAGACTGTAATTTAAACAGTGCATAAGATTTGTGCTGTTTTTCTACACACAGGTGTGTTCAACCACATAATGATTCATGTACACTAGCTATAGCACCAGGCTGGTCTAAATGACACTATTTATCTCACTTAATCAGGAAACCCACCTGTCCTAAATGCTCAGTTAAAACAGACAAAACTCTTAATACCTGACAAAGAATAGCTGTCAAACCATCTGGAGAGCATTTTTACAGCAGTCAGGCAATATTCTGTACTCATTATTCAGTTCAAGAGAACGTTGGTCCATTCATAGATATTTCGCAAAGAGAAAAAGCTGGACAGTTTGCTTATAAGTATATGAGAATGTTTATTTAACAGCCCCAAGTTGCAAAGGATGCACATTTCTGTAGTTCGTTTCATCCACAAATGTATCAGCACCATTGACCTACCTAGGCTTTTAACAACAAATTCACAGTATCTGGAATTCCATTAAATTGGTGGTAACCCACCTTGACTCTGCTTATGTCTGATTTCTTCCAGAAACAATTCAGAGTCTGAGAGCAACTTTCACTTTTATGTTTGTTTTTGGTACACATACAAGTTCAGTAGTTCAGCCTCCCTTCTGCCTCCTGAAATTTCTCTGGTAACACATATTTTCGTTTCTGTCTGATTTAAAAAACACAGCCTGTGTTCTTGGAAGTAGAAAGAGTACACAGATCTATCCTTAGTGAAGTGTTTGCTCTGGGTGTTTCAGTTTAATAATTCAGTCAATTGGAACTCTCACTTCTGAAAATGTAAATAAGTCACTGGCACCTGAAATATACTCCTTGAGCCTTTCAGTGTTTTCAAGAAGTCACCTTCTTTCAAGAAATTTGATTGAAATTCATGTTGCAATACATGATTTCACAGCTCAAATTGTTTCGGTGAAAAGTAAAAGCATAATCCCCTCTTTTTTTCACTTTTTTTGCCTTCACTTGTTTCGACACTCTTTTTTTGCTCCCACTCCATCCACAGATTTCCATTGTAAGAAACCATAAGTATCTCTTACAGCACTGTGCAGAGAATGATGGCATAATTCATCTCCCCTCTAAGTATTCAAATTAAAACGCTGGAGCATTTACCTATTGAGCATTCATTAAGGAAAAAAAAAAGGTTGGAGTGGGACACTTGTGAACAAACTAAACTAGAAATCATTATTTCTTTTTAAAAATTATTGAAAAAACAAGATTTCATCCAGTATTTCAAATGTTATTCAACTTTAAAACTGCAACATGGCTCTAGAATGATAGTAGCTTATTTTCACCCTGAAAATTGGGTATTTTCAATTTTTTTCTTTTCACAACATGTTTCTTCCTTCCTCTTCATCAAACCACAAACTTTCAAGCAAAAAAGAGTTTTTGTGATGAACAAGATATTAATCAAAATGCACTAAAAATGTTAAAATTTGAACTTAATTAATCAAGTAGCTAAAATTGCAACAATGTAACAAAATATTCAGAGGGAAGTTTAAAGAGAAATTTACTTTTTGACCTGAATAGCTTATGGTTTCCTTAAACTGTGGGAGATTGACCTTGAATTTCCCCTTCTGCCTGAGAGAATTTGAACCATAATTTATCATCTGCACCAAGAAAGTCCTAAATATATCCAATCCTACACAGAGGTATAATAAAATTTTCCCCACTTCTTCTTACTTATGCTGCTGTAGATGACTTCATTTTTCACAAGTGGGAATTCACCTAAAGTTGATCAACTATACTCTAACGGAAGAGTCATTGCTGCTGAAATCTGTATTATGTATTCACTGATCATCAAAGGTAGTGAGCTGAAATATGTACTTCAATGAGAAATATTTTTCTGCCTAAGAAAGAACTGCCTTAGTTCACTAAGTTTATTGTCTTCACATGCTCCCTTTGCATGGCAACCTGATGGTCATCTTCAGTAATGTTATTCACTTAAATTTCCTCTGGCAGCGAATTTATTCACTGGGTTTTAAGCTGTGGTAAAAAAAAAAAAAAAAAAAGCAATACTGCAGTGTGTCAGTATCCACTTATCGGACAGCACTGTTGAGAAATGCACATCCTGCTCACAAGGAATACAAATTCATAATATCTCTGAAAACAAAGGTTAATTTCATAGTGTTCTGGAGCTTTTTCTTGTTCCCTCTTAACTGCTTCAGATGTGAAGTTTCCTGGCTCAGGTGGAGCTCAATCACCTTAGTTACTTTTAGGTCAATTTGTCATTATACAGTCTTATCAAAAGAAAAATACTTCTGTAACGATTTTTCATCTAAGAGTGTTTACACAATGGTCCCTAGCCAGATGAAGTTCTCACCACGACTTACAGCCACCCAGTCCAGTGGTAAAAGTGGCAGTGCTTAGGTCCTGGTCTTCTCCATAACCTTTAATAGCCATCTAATAATTCTTTTTTTCTGCAACTACCCATTTCCTAATTCACTGTGTCCTTCACATTTCCTTATGATGGCCTCAGGGGAGTTCTATACCTTTAACGCAGACAGTCTTATGTCTTCTGTAAATTTTAGAAAAATTGCTTGGTAAGCTGTGTCACTCTGTAGCATCCTCAGTTCTTATGGAAAATAGTATCTCTACCTATGCTGAACATTTTATTACTCAGTTCTGATCCTAGATTAAGTGAGTTAGTGATATAGAAAGCAACAGATTTATCTCCTATCTTTGTTTTCTGTTTTCAGCAAATCAAAGAGTGATTTCTTCATACAAAAAGGTCATCATATGTCATGTATCCTCTGTATCCTCTTCTCTGTACCTTTTCTCAAATATGTTTCACAATATTGAAATTAAACAATCCATTCAGAAATCACTCCATGGCATCCTGGGTGCCTGAGTCAGAATATTGCTCTCCCTCTGTCTAGGCTCTCTTCATGCAATCTTGCTGACTCAGTGGGTAGAAAATACAGACCAGTAAGCTCAGAAATGGGGCCAAGAAAAGTTAATCTGGATGATCTCTGAAAAGTAGTGTTTTTCAGTTGACCAAAGTCTCTGCAGACTTTGTATAACCTTTCCTGCTTCCAAACTGAAGCTATTCAGGAGCCCACTCTTGGGAATGGTTTCCCCAGTAAAAGTCTTCTGTACAATAGGCTTTTGCTTGTTCTACAAGCATTTGGAAAATATACTGGAAGGATGGATTGTTACTAGATACAGTGGAGAAGTTGCCAGCAAACATGGCTGAAAAAGTCTTAATTAAGCTCTGAAGTGTATTTTACATTAAATAAACACTTGGATTGAGTTAGTGCATAGTGAAAGCAGCCTGGGGAACCAGAGTACTTAACTTCATCAAGTACTCCATCCCTGTCCCACAAAGCCTGACGCTGCCACCATCCAAAAATAGCCATATGATTCAAAGACATTTTTTCACTAGAAGTAAAAGTGTTCTTTTATTTGATGAAATGACATAGTAATCTGGATTTATTTTATGTTTTGGCACCAAATCACATACTTCCAGGCTGCCAAAATTTGATATCCATAGAAGAATAATAATAATTCCTTTTGTCTGTTCCCCTCTACTTACCCCCCCCCCCCCCCCCCCCCCCACATTTAGAAGGTGAAGTCCCTAGGCTGCTTGAATACACAAAATTGAGCATAACAGGTAGCAATAATGGTGTTTACTCAAAGGATTGCATCAAGTGTTGGCTTTGTGTGGCTGCTTTGTAAAACACATTTAGCACAGAATAATTTATGACATTGTGTATCTCCACACTATATTTCCAACCTTCTTACCAAGTCAAAATGCATTAAGGCTAGCAATGGCTGTGAATTCCTGCATTGGATTATCCCTCTTCAGCAGTATAGTTTACACTATTCTCTAACAATTTGGGCTGACTGTCAAGAAAACACAGAGGCGGAGCAATAGCAAGAGTCATGTCACTATAGTGCTCAGTAACATAATTATCTATTTAGCTATCTTTAAAGCTTATTTCCTCAATGTTTATGCTCACCCTGTATCTTTTACATCTAAAATTTGAGAGAGCTTGCATTTTGCCTAATCCCACTGTGTTATTTTTTTTATAAAGAGAGCAGCACAAAATAACTGGAATAATTCCTACTTCTGTGTTTCTATTTCTTTCTCCAAATGAGAATTTTAAGTTGGAATTTAGAAACATAGTAAGAAAAACACACAGAGAGATTCTACTGACTGAACCAGCTAAAATTAGCAGATTGTCATGGTTTAACCCCAGATGGTAATAAAACTACACAGCTACTGGCTCACTTACTCCCTGCTGGTGCGATGGAGGAGAAAATCAGAAGAGTAAAAGTGAGAAAACTCCTGGGTTGAGATAAAGACAGTTTAATAGGCAAAGCAAAACAAGGAATTCATTCATTACTTCTCAGCAGCAGAAGGTGTTCAGCCATCTCCAGGAATGCAGGACTCCATCACAAGTAATGGTTACTTGGGAAGACAAACGTCATCACTCTGAATGTCCCTCCCTCCTCCTTCTTCCCCCAGTTTTATATGCTGAGCACAATGTCATACTTTATGGAATATCCCTTTGGTCAGTTGGGGTCAGCTGTCCCAGTTGTGTCGCCTCCTAAGATCTTATGCACCCCCAGCCTACTTGCTGGTGGGGCAGTGTGAGAAGCAGACAAGTCCTTGACTCTTTGTAAGTACTGCTAAGCAGTAACGAAAACATTCCTGTGTTATCAACATTGTTTTCAGCACAAATCCAAAACATAGCCCCATACTAGCTACTATGGAGAAAATTAACTCTCTCCCAGTCAAAGCCAGCACATAGGTATTACTGTGAGTAGAGAAATAGCTTTTAGCAGAATGGCCTTTCTCTTAATAGCCAAGATTTTACTGTTTAAGCCACTGTTCTGTTTTGTAGTTCAATTAAGCAAAGGTTTGCACATCCTTACTCATATATGGGAGATCAGAGTAATGCACTGTTGTGTTTGCAGCCTTTGTTGATAAAGCAATTGTGCAGGGTCCAGCAGTTTCAGAATGTAACAGCACATTTTATCACTTGAAGTAATCAGAACATATTTTCTCAGTATTGAACTATTTGTTCATTGTGTTAAACATTGTATCGATTACAAGACTGCACATCTCATGCAAAAGACTTTTAATATTTTGATCCTTTCAGACTCGAACGGCCTTACTCCTTATTTTCTTAGACATGCTCTGCTGAATGTCAGGCCAATCCCCCCTCTCCATCTCACAGTTCAATTTAGAAGCTTTAGATGCCTCAGTTTTGATTTTTTTTTTCCCCCAGGCCATACATTTGAACAAAAAGGACCTCTGATGACTTGACCCACTATAAGAACTAACTTTATTACAATTCATACTGAATACTGCTACAATGATGGTATGATCACTCTTTTAGTTGCATTAGTCTGTTCTGGTTTCTAGCTGAGCACAACCAGTAAATCCCAGACAGATTACAGTTCTCCCTTCTCTATAGACATGACATACTGGACTGTGATGATCTTGTCAATTAGAAAGAAAAAAAAAAGCCCTAAAATATTTTTATAGACTCAGGACAATATCTCAGCTTCCATCAAGTGTTTTGTACTGTTCAGACAGCTTGAGAAGTACTACTGTAGCAATACCATCTCTGACTTTCAAGACATCACTGCACACATGATGTGGCGCTCATCTGAAAGCAGTAGAGCAGGTAGGGGTATTGCTTTGGTTTTGTATTGTTGTTGTTGTTGATTTTTTTTATTTGCACAATTTGAGTCAAAGTCCTTTCTCCCCTACCGCCTCCAATATGCATCCTTCTTTTTCTGGTAAACTGTGCACCTGCACATAGGTACTGTCAGACTGCAAAATACAAAGTAGTTTAGCTTATTCTTTGCAAAAAGAGCAAGGCAAAGAAAAAAATAAATTAGAAAACATGGGACTGTGTTTTCATATCAGTTTGCCAGATGTGATATAATAAATAAGAGCTGAAACAGAGGATTACATTGTTCTTCAAGCTTCAGTGGTCTACTGTTGGTCTGTTTTTTTCGTTGATTATATTAAGTTTTTCTTTAAACTTTAAAGACTGTAGTCCTTGAAAAGCGATCCCAGCAGTGCTTTGCATGAAAGAGGATGTAGGCGAGACAGATAGATTGGGGCAGGGGGGATGGGAGCATCGTGAAGGGGAAGAGAGATCTATCAACAAGGGCAATTCTGCATATGTATGATGTAGAAGTTTTAGTGAGACTCCACTCCCAATATTGACTAAAATAACCAAACTATTGAGAAATTGAACTCAGATGTTAAAATATAGAGAAATAAATTTTCAAAGAAACTAACCTGGACTTTACAATCAAACCTAGAATTCTGATATTT
>NW_010145630.1:62284-70970 GCF_000699245.1 Pterocles gutturalis | reverse complement strand
CTTTCTGAAATGGCCACAACCCACAGATCACACTTCAATTTTCCTTAACATGTGACCAAAACACCAAAGTATTTACATAAAACAGAAATTTCTACTTTTGCGCTAGATGCATTTGTAAGTGGCAATGGTTCAAAAGCAGGGACATAAAACAAGGACTTCCTTGTTTAAGATTCTTCTTTCCAATTGCCTTTGCAGTAGTCCAGTACTATAGCCTGCTAGAAAACCAGGGCATTCACCAGGGAGCTCCAAGGTGAATTCTCAGCTCCTCATAAGGTATCATAAACCCAAGAACATTTCCAGATCACTAGGGATGGCACCAGAAATTAATATTAAAATTAATAAATCACTGTCCCAACTGTAAAAAAAAAAAATCCCTTAATATACAATCCTACTTGCCCTTGGAGAACTAATTTAGAACAATTCTGAATTAAATGCACTTTTTTTCTCATGGAGGGGCTTAATAGAAATACCTGATCAAAAGCAGAATACTGTTCATAAATATTTCCATTTTAGAAAGCAGATTTTCTTGGGTTTTTCAATTTTCTAGCATAGTAGAGACATGAGTTCACATTCCATACTGCAGAAGTGCCAGAATATGTTATGACTGGCTATATCTCTTAATTGGACATGGTTTAATCTCTGTGAATGTATCAGTCATATCCAAGAAAACAGGTTAACTTAGTAAGTCGTTTTGTTCACAGTGCCTGAAACTCAAAAAAAGCTGTGATCTATTATGAGCAAAGTTCATGGATAAACCAGAGACTAAGATAAAGCACTACAATTTAAATCTCTGCTCCCATCCCACCACTTTTTATTTACTTATATATTTATAGGGGGCATGGTCTATACTATACAGCACTGGAACAGCTGAAGGAAACCTCCATAAAAATCACAAATGTTCCAATAAACAAGGTACCTTATTTAAAGAATCATCATTATTCCTTGAAGTATAAAGAGACCAGTCTGCCAAGATCAGTACTCTGGTTCTCGAAGGCACTGTATGTATTTTGGTGAAGAGTGCCCATTTTCCAAAATCATACAAGTATTCCCCAATGAATTAGTAATATATCATCATGACATGCCATTGTGCAAACCAAGATGAAAGATTAAAAAAATACATTTCAAAATAATCGTATTAAAATTTATCTGTGTTTAGGGCTGTAAAAAAATAATTCAGAAATGCTCGGTTTCCTATGCCTCATGAAGCTTAGAGGGTATAAAGTTATATGGCGATTCAGAAGAAAGGTTAAGACCCACGATAATCTTTCTGTTGATTCTAGTTCCTTATTTATCCCCCTGAAAAAGTGTCAAGGTTTTGCGGTCACTCATTGGACATAAGAAGACATCTGATCACAGACTAAGTATGTAACTAGAACCTGTAGGGAATTTTCTAACACTATGCCTTTTCACCTGAAAATGAAGCTACATGAAAATCAGAAATTATCAAAAGTTAATACTTCCTCTCCCACCCCCTGAAAAAAAGACTTTCTGGCATTAACAAAACAGAAAGAAAGAAAGAAATGTCTGCAGGGCCCAAGCTAACTCCACAAAGAAAGCATTTGAGATTTGGAAAATTTCATTGGATCTTCAACTTCCTCCTTAAAAGTTTTAGATGATTTAGATGTGGAGACAATATCTCTCTCTCTCTCTCTCTCTCCCCCTCTCTCCCTCTCTCTCTCTCCCCCGCCTCCAGTCAGAGGTTTTGCATGTTATATAAAACATTATAACTCCATATAATGAGAGACAAAAAGAGAGTAACTTCATAGTCTAATGATGTTGGAGAACAACACAAAAATCTTTCTATCAAAGAAAACATATTATCTACTTGAAATGGAATGGCTCCAACAGCAAACAGAGAAAGGGTCTCATGTTGGAATAACCAGTATCCTAGTCATCCAGGAATTTACACCCTTGTTGTGAATGAACTCAATTAATTTAAAGACTC
Organism: Pterocles gutturalis; assembly: GCF_000699245.1. NCBI lineage: Eukaryota > Metazoa > Chordata > Aves > Pterocliformes > Pteroclidae > Pterocles > Pterocles gutturalis. The sequence goes on along the minus strand of NW_010145630.1, from coordinate 69,025 downwards.
TTGATCTAACATTCCCAAATGGAATCTTTCTCATGTGCCATCCAAGAGCTCTAACATTGCCTCAGATACTTGGGGTGTGCATTTGATATTTTTCTAGTTTTCCACTTTATTGGGACTTTATTTGATCCTATTTCAGAATTACATATATTCTTAATCTTAAAAAAAAATAATAATTGCAGAATGGAAAATGGAGCTTTACTCATGATAACCATATTAAAACCACTGTGGCATTGACCATATTCTAAGCTTACTCAAGTGTGACTTCCTGATATCTATCCAGGGCAAGAGTGAGACACTAATTTGACTTCTGCTTTGTTTGCCTATTTCTTTTACCATACTAATTTCCTCTTACTAACTTCTGTATTTGTTCAGTGCCCTCGAAATTCCATGAGTAAATTTGCTTGTGTAAGTAGAATGAAATCACTTACATTATTTTCATTAAAATTTCCAGCCATTTCTTTTTTGTCCAACAAGAATCACTTTTCTACTCACTTAGCAAAGGCAAAAATGTTTGTCTGTGAAAAAAAACAACAAACCTGATCAAAAAGTGAAAGATACTCTTTACTCAAAGAAAAGGATGTTTAGGTTTAAATTCTTCCTAAAGTAGGAAGTTCACATGAACTGGGGCTATTTAAAAATCACTCAGCTAGTCTCTCAGCTGTGTCCTTATTGCCCCATTGACTTGAACAGCATTCTGCTAAGAATCAGATTTGGCCTGAGGCATATAGCTCAGTAGAAGTCATTCATGTCAATGAAATATTAGTATTTTATTTATTTCTTTAAGCTATTTCAACAGGTAAACATCCAAGAGACTTGAATATTAGGTAACTAATTACGTTCATAAGCAAGACTCTTTAAATTACAACATTCAGCTGTGTGAGAGATTCTTTTCATACTGCTCTGCTCCTGAGTTTTCAATTGGGATGGACCATCTGCCAGCTGGGAAATCCTACTCCTGTTTGCAGCAGTGCTGCAAATTCTATTGGTGTTCCTGAAATAAAATAACTTGATTTAGAGAGCACACTGAAAGCTTCATGCAGCACTTCAGAATGATTTAAATTAATAAATCAAGCAGTACAAGACATTTTACAGTACAACCTGTCCAGCCAAAAATGCCATTTTCTTGCCCTGTGGTATGCTTCCTAGGATCCCACCAAAGGCTCAAACATATCTCAAACTTCAGAACTCTAAAGGAAATTTCTAACCAGCTCATGAGTTGTGGTTCTCATATGAATGCACAGAGTCTCTCTCTTTGGAGGAAAAAGCCACAGAGTCATATTTAACATGTACTCTTTCACAACTCCTCTACATGGTCACACAGGCTTGACAGGAGTTGGACTTTTCTTGTATCTTAAAAAGTTAACAGTTCAAGTACACAAATATCGATCATGAAACACCAGTTGTAATCATAAATAAACCATTACCAAACGTCTCTTTTACAGAAAGCCTGCTAACACTCCAAATAAACTAAAACTGAGAAGCTTAGCCAACTGATATCCTGTATAATCCTGCAAATTGAAGAGTATTTATTTCTATGCTAAAAGATGATTACCTGAGATGGGATAACGTGAATTAAAAAACTAATAAATCTCACTTGGGTTTACAAACAGAATAACTTTATTTTAGACTAATTTGGAAAAAAAGGAACGTTTATTGAGTGGCAGTACCATTCTCATTTCTCAGTGTCTTCAAAAATTAAATTGTAACACTTGTTATAATTACTTTATATATTGGTACATTTCATATACATTACATTGGTACATTTCATATACATTACATTTAATTGTGTTACATTTTAAATAATAATTATTTCCATTTTCTTTCTCTAGGCCACATACAAAGTATAGTTTTAGTAGAAGAAAATTGCAGAGCATTACTGCAAAGATTATTTTTTAGAATGGTAGACAATAGTTTATATATGGATAAGCAATGCCTCATCATCGTAGTGGTCTTTCGTGAGGGCTTGTTTTGCTTTGTGTAAAATTATTTTACATTATTATTCCCATAGAAAAAATACTTATCTTTTTTTACATTGCATTTAAAAAGAGACTTTTCCCCTAGAACAACTTCTGCCTTTATTTGATTTCTTTAAAAAATCATTACAAAAGTACAATGCAATACTAATTTGGACATATTACAAATCAAACTCCATGGTGTAGCATCACATTTCGTTTTGTACTTTGAAAGTATAACTTGATTAACATCATTATACTAAAGCTGTCCTATTGTTTAGCTAATGCATTTAACAGAAGTAGAACTGGAACAATGGGTATCATATGTATGACAGCTGTATTTTGCATCCCGTGGATAAGATTTGCATAAGTGTGGGAGTTACAGAAGTCATGCAGCAGACCAAAACTAACTAAATGTGATCTTAAAATACAAAGCTCTACATAAACTATTAATATTGAAAATGGAATTTTGACATTTGTTATTTAAAGGCTTCTGTTTGAAGTATTTAATTCCTTCCCTACAACACATTTACAAAATAGAGCTGTACAACTTTACTGCAAAGTTTCTTCACAATGGACAGGTACTTGCTAGAGGATTTTTCACCATAGTTCCAAATTATTGAAAGCTCTTCTAAAGATGTAATATAGATTTGAGAGGGCAAATTAAAATCTGACCTGTTAATGACTGTTCCCAAGAAAAACTCCATCAGTGAGTGACAGAATGACAAGAGCAATGGCCCATTTTGCATTAATATTAAGGCTTGCCTCTTTTTAATTCTTTCAGAGGAATCTCAGAGGAGGAAAAGATCAGGCAATCTCCCACAACTGTCTTTGCTCTGCCCCACCAACGCACTGCAAAGTACCACACCACTGCCACTAAAAATGATGCAGCAGTAATATGTTGCTAAATTGTGTGTGCTTGTTGAGCACATGCCAGACGTAATTCACAAGTCTGCGGAATTAGGATGGCTCCGGTGAATTAATAACAGGATATAAAACTTCATATCTGTTCTGCCTGGCACTAGAGAAACATTTTGGCACTTATGAAATGGGTTTGCCAAAGTTTATTTCATAAGATGAAGAATACAAAGACCTATTGGAACTGATACTGGTTTTACACTAATGGTTCTAAATTAAATGCAATCAAGTTACAGCAATTTAGCAATTTAACAGTCAAGGAGTTAAAGAGAGAACACTAGCTCAGCGTGGCTAAAGTGTATCCCTTGCAGCCATGCAAACACACAATTCTATCTCACTTTGTGAACTTCGTGTATAATGCACCAACGAAAAACTGGTGAATTCTCTTTAAAAGTGAGTTTTGTTTCCATGGCCCAGACAGTGTCATCTCTAGCCTACAGACACATTTTGGGCAAAAGAAAATCCCCAATAAAATCACAATTCAGAAAAAGGAGGAGAAAACATGTAACAAACCTTGAAAATTACTAGAGAAAACCAAGTCTTATTATGGTACCTCAAAGCATTTCCAATTTAGGAATACTCATACTTGATATTTTTTGCTGGAATTGTTGTTTGCCTTTACTTAAACTCACCTGAACAATAAATTAAATGCTAGAAGAAATGTGAGATTACTCATCATGTCACTCTTCTGTAGCTTTTGCTTAAGATTGATATTTATCAAATTAAAGTTTAAACTGAGTACACAGAGAGGAGGGACAGGTTTGACTTCTTCAAGAAAATGTGTGTTTAATTAACTTTAAATATGCCAAAACAGAAACATTATTTAGATTCACTGTTGTCTCCTACTATGATCTGTCTTTCAATACATAAATTTGGTGTTCCTTTGTTTCTAGCAATCTCTCAATGCATCTTCTTTAAAAACTTAACTCTCTCCTCTAGTAAGATTAAGATATTTATTAATACTGTAAAATCATATCATTTTGGACAAAGGTGACAGTTTATTGAGACTTTTGTGCCTGTACAGGCTACAGGTGCCCAAGTGTGTGCCGCAGCAGGTGTGTGCAGGGTGGCCTCTTAGGAGGGACCGGGGCTGCCCCATGCCGGACACAGCTGGTTCCAGCCGGCTCCAACCCACACACCACAGGGCACAGCTGAGCCCCGCCGCCACGGGTGGGGCACCTCTCGGAAAGTGTATTTAAGAAAAGACAAAACACTGCACAGCAGCTGTGAGAGTGAGGAATGAGGAAAAACATGAGATAAACAGCCCTGCAGAGACCAAGGTGAGAGAAGAAGAAGAGCAAAGAGGTTGTCCAGGCACCGGAGCAGAGACTCCCCTGCAGCCTGTGGAGAGATCAGCTGGAGCAGGTGTCTACCCTGCAGCCCATGGAGGACCCTACGCCAGAGCAGCTGGATATTTCCTGATGGAATTGCAGCCTGTGGAAAAGGTCACACAGGAGCAGGCTTACGCTGGAGGACTGCAGCCCATGGGAAGGTCCCACACTGGAGCAGGGGAAAAAACGTGAGGAGGGAGGAGCAGCAGAGGGGACCTGCGATGGACTGTCCTCAACCCACCATTTCCATCCCACCTGTGCTACCTGAGGGGCAGATACACAGGAGTGGGAATGAAGGAGTGAAGTTGAGCCAGGAAAAAGAGAATGGGGTGGGAAGAAGGTGTTTTAGTTTGTCTTTATTTCTCACTATCCAACATGTCAGTGCAACAGGTAGCTGGAAAGGTTAGAAGGTGCTTCTCAGACATTTCTTTCATCATATACATACTCTGTTGGACACAGCTTTTAATTACAGTACTGCATGCTTAGCTGTGTCTCATTTATTTACAACGTAGGACAGATATTGCTTACCAACTAAGTAGGTATTAAAATATTTATATCTGTATTCATTTGATGAACATACTCATGAGGTTTTACCATATTCTGCTGATACAAAATTTTAAACTGGAATTCCAAAAGTTCTATCAGAATGCGTTCAGCAGAACTTCTCAGAAAAATAGCTGGTAAAAAAAATTAACATGGGTAAAATTAGGTTTTGCTTTCTACCCTTGTTCTGAAGGATGGTAGAAAAGTTTTTGCTAACATAAATATAGGTAATGAAGAGATAGGTACGTTTCTATTTAAGAAAATTAATCAGATGAGACAGGTTAAAATAAGGTTAATCAAGAAGAATTTCAGTCAGCACTGAGAATTATATCCTAGGCTTGTCTCTTGGATTTTAAGTGTGGTTTTGTGTGATAATGTTACATGCTCATTTGAAGAAGCATTACTATTATTTTTGCTATGCAATTTTGTTCATAGTTTGACTATGTTGTTTGAAATATCTCTACTGTGTAATTTGAAATCTTTCTTAAAAATGTAATGGAAGATGATAATTAGCAGAATGGCAGCCTGATGATTAAAATGCTGATTAGCTGGCCTTGTAAATTAGTAGCGTAACAGCTGATATCCAAGGTATTGGTCCAGAAATTCATATCATTGGTGGTACTCATGCCACCTAAGCAAGGGTTAAATGGAAAACAGGCTTAACAAAGATACATCTGTCTTCAGAAACCCATGCACATTTAGGCAGTTGCATCAACATTCGTGCTGCTACTCAGCTATATTTCTCTTTCTTTGTATCACCACAAAAAAGTCTATTATATATGTAATTATTTAAATACTCCTTCTTGATACAATCTTTCGTAAAGATCTTTTGCTTCATATTCCCAGGTTCCATTTTGTATGCCTGAATCATACTCTAAGTTTGAAGGAAAGCGCTATGATATACCTGTTATTTGCATTTGTGGAAGAGGGACAAATATTTTAGTATCTTCATTTTGCGTCTTTATCATCAAAGTAAAGCTTGAAATTGATCAGTATTTGTCACATTAAAGTACTATGTTCCCCCTCCATCATATCTCCCCAAAAGCATGAAACTTGAAACAGATGTCCTGGTTCTTTATTTTGAATCAGAACTTCTCACTTCTATCGACCATGTCAGCTTAGAAAGTTCCAACACAGGTTTTGCGTGGGCAGCTCTTGCATTTAGACATGAAACCACAATTCTTGAAGCCAGTATTCTCATTTACTTAACAAAAGACACAGCCAAGAATCCATCAATAGTGTATGTATGATAGACAGCTTTGAGCCATCCCATGCTTAGATATTTGCTTTGACATTTCCTAATAAATTTTTTTCCTAGGAATACTCCATGACATTTAAGAGGCCGAGGCTCAGAATTTTTTGCCAGGCCAACAAAACATTATGCCACAAGCAACATCCTAATTCCTGTCAAAAGTAAAGTACACCTTCCTGTCCCATCTTCCTCCCACATGCAAAAATCATTTGTTTATACTCAAGAGATTTTGCTGGTATACAGCAACTTCAGGGCAGCAGCTGAGATTCATATCTCAGGTTGGAGATAGGGGATTTTTTTTTTCACACTCATAGCTGGCATAAGTAAATTAGTGACACTTTTTATCCCAAGTGCATATCATGACCTTATGGCAGAACAGATAAAAGCGGTTGTCTTGTCACATTAGAAACTAGTGGTGTTTCGTCAGCTTGTCATTTAATTTTCATTCAAAACCAGTAGTACACTAAGGTGGAAAAACTAGTGAAATTGCAAGAGGCCTTGGACATTAATATCTGCCTGCATGTATTGGCACTGTTATAATTCTTGGAGTTCTCACTTCAAGGCATTCTTCCTAGTGCACAATCAGCTCTCTGGCTACACCATTGCCACATGATTACTGGGCTGATCAGTAACTTAGGGTAGATTACTTAGCGCATTTTTGAAGAGTAGAAACAACGTGAAAGTATGAGGCAACAAAATTGGAGAACGAAATGAGTTTCACAAACTCTTGGGGATTTCAATAAAT
>NW_010145630.1:43191-62253 GCF_000699245.1 Pterocles gutturalis | reverse complement strand
AAAGAGTTACCTACTTTTATGTGCTGGCAAGTACCCACTTCCTCCAGGGCAGAGAAGTAGATATTCATGCTTGTAATCAGTTCTCACTAGCTTCTGCACAGCCAAAACATGTGCAGTAGACTTCGGGGAGGACTACGGCAGTCGTGTGAACACAGATGTGAGCAAAATGGGGATGCACTTGCAAAAAGGTAGGGAAATATTGTGGTTCAGTATTGAGAGTAGTGTAGGACAGTGGGACAGAAAAAGCACTGAGCAGGAACATGAAAAAGAATTCTTTTTTGTGCAAAGAGGTGAAACAATCTGAGAAGGGACGAAAGAGCTAGAAATCAGACTGAGAAAAAAGGAATATAAAAACATAGAAAATAGATGAGATAGAATGAGCAGCTTTTTCTTTTCTCTCACTTCTCCAGCTGTCAAACCATCTTTTTGCATCTCTTCCTGACACATACAAAAATCACTACCTATGATCCTTTCTTCCCTCAGGACAAGAGCCTAGCTTTTGTCCATGAAAATCCAATTGCTCTCTAAACCTTTTTCTTTCATTATTGAACAAATAATATCTTGCACTATTAAATGTCTGTAAAACCTCTCCAGAGTCTCTCTCTTGGGCATCTTCATGTTTCAGAAAGACACTTCTTCTTGAGTGCATGCAAATTCATTTAACCGACTGTCAGACCTAAGGCTATAGGATGCTTTTGTTTGGCTGTTACCATTGCACCTGACACGGTGAAGACCTAATTTGGACCTTGATCCATTTAATATTCAGAAAACTTATATCAGAGAAGCATTTCTGCTGTAGTAAGCATTTCCTTTCTGTTTTAAAAAAGGACCATTCTAAGAGCATTGAATGAAAAAACTAATTGAAAATTTCTGTCTTACTGGGGACAACTGAAGGCAGAAGTTTCAGACATACATCCCTTCAAAAAAATACAGAAATTCGCAAAATCAAAATTATAAAAGCTTTGCACACTGAAATAATTCTTATAATCACTTCCAGCCTACCTTCAGACCCCTAATATTTATGTTACCCAATGCAAGTTAGCCATTAGCATTTTGGGCAGGCAATATTTTTGGCAAAACTTTATTGACCTCTTGCAGCTTGAATTTACTGACTTCTTCATGTTCAGGTTGTGATCCAATGAATGAAAATACACATGTGAACAGGGATGTCCTGTGTAGGGGCCCAAGAGAAGGGAACAGAGCTCAGTGTACAGAGAAGAAGATAGAAAGTAGGGGCTATATGCGGGGGGCGAAAAGGGGTTTAGGAGAAAAAGGATAAAAGAAAATGTTTGTATGAGACAACAATGAGAACATAAGATACATGATTATTGAACATAGATGGCAAAGCCATAAATTATTATTATGATAATCTAATCTGCCCTCTTATATAACAAAGGTTATAGGACTTACTAGAATTAATTCCAACAGAATTAAGAGTTTGCTAAGAAAAATATACTGAGTCTTAATTGAAATTCCCAAGAAAAACCAACCACAATTTAATCAAGGTACTCACTAGATAATTATCTTCACTGTTAAAAACCGGAGCCTTATTCTATCACTCTAAATTTGTCGTACTTCAGCTTCCAGCCATTGAATTTTGTTACACTTTTGTCTACTGTATTATAGAACCCTTGATCAAAGTTTTGTTTGCCTGGAGATACTTCCAGTATGCAAGACAGTCACTCACACACACAAGCACATACACCACCTCCCTTAAATTTATCCCTTTTATCTCTTTGATAAGCAGATTAAAACCCTCAAGGGGGCCTGTTTCCTAATCTTTTAATCATTCTTCTAGATTATCTACAAACTTTCTCCAGTTTCAACTGCCACCAAAGCACTGCATTCCAGTAGCGCTTGCACCTATACTAAGATGATATTGCCCCCTAATTTTCCACTAGATTTCCCTCTTTACACTTCTAACCATCTCTTTTGGGCGCTCACATTTAGCTTGTTATTCACAGTAAACATTCAAATTAATTTCAAAGTTGCTGTTTGCCAGGCTAAAATTTCCCAGCCTGTCAGCAGTCTGCAACTCCTTGCCTTTACCTGCATTAAAGTACCGCACAGAAAAATCAAGATCGCCCTCAAATTTTAGGAGTGTGCAAGATGATACTTAAGCACATACTCTGTTCTTGACAAAGCCTTCATAATTTTATATTTCTTATTTTCCTATTTTTGTCTGTCAGATCTTTCCCCTCTCCACCTGTAAAAGAAAACTCTTTCATGGTCTGGAAAAAAACACCAGGAAACCATAATAGCATGCATTTACTTCATCCCCATTACAGGGCTTCTTTCCATTATTATTCTTATCTTTATGAAAAAAATCTGTTTGTGTTGGATTGTACCTATTTCCATTTAATGAGTGCAGATCTGTATTCTGATATATGTGTTTCAATCACATGCCCAGAAAACAGGGGTAAAACCAATGTCAGGTTAAGGGCCAAATAAGGCCCACAGATTTTCCACCACAATATTTAGTTCTTAAGTCCTACTCAGGAAGCCTTTTCTACCTTGTCCTCTTTGAAGGCCTAATTTTGTTATCCTGCCTCCAAGAAATTATTAAATCAAGCAATTATTTTCTAACTATGCAGAATGCAAAAGCACTGTTTGATTCTATTTTATATTTGAATCAGGTTTAATTTTTTAGGTTCAAAATCTTGTGTGTAAAAGAAGACACATATACATAGCCTAAATTGTTACTGATAGGTCAACTCATATTGTAACAAACAGCATGGATTATTTAATTAATTCAGAAAAGTTTAATAATACCATTTAAATTGTTACACAACAAAACCCAAACAAAACTTTCCCAGTATTTGCTTTCTTTGTGGTGTGGTGCTCACCCTACCTGTGTCCCTTTGAATCCCAAGGCTGATGGTTTTAGTCATCCTAGAGAAAGTGGGGGAGAATAGGAAAAGATAGTAACAAGCACATGATGAAAATTTTTTCTCTCTGATCTTCCACTTGGGGCTACTTCTATATGTTGTTTTTTTTTTTTTCTCGCAGCCTCTGCTCCCCTCTCAGGGATTCCCGTCTAAAGCCAGAGAATGGCACAGTTGCCTTCCGCAGCCTCAGAACACCAGCACCAGAGCTGCTGTTTGTTACCTTCTGTCTCCCTGCCTCAGCCAGGACACTGACATATTCAGGATAACAAGAAAAGCTAAGAAAGAAGAGCCTATAGTCACTGCTCCTGTATTGGGTTTGCATGGTAAGGTTTTGGTAGTGGAGGGGGCTACGAGGGTGGCTTCTGTAAGAAGCTGCTAGAAGCTTCCCCTGTGTCTGACAGACCCAATGGCAGCTGGCTTCAAGGTGGACCCACTACTGGCCAAGACTGAGTTTTACTGGCCTCTGTGGTAACATACTCAAGAAGGGGGAAAAATACCTGTGTGGGAACCTGCAGCCAAGAGAGAGAAGTGAGAATATGTGAGAGAAACAACTCTGCAGACACAAAGGTCAGCAAAGAAGGAGAGAAGAGATCTCTGCCAGAGCAGAGGTTCCCCTGCAGCCCGTGGTGCAGCCCATGGCGAGGCAGCTGTGCCCCCGCAGCCAAGGGGGTAAAGGGGGAGCAGAGATACACCTGCAGCCCCTGGAGGACCCCATGCCAGAGCAGGGGGATGCCCGAAGGAGGCTGTGAACCTGTGGGACACCCGCACTGAAACAGGCTCCTGGCAGGACCTGTGGACCTATGGAAAGAGGAGCCCAGGCTGGAGCAGGCTTGCTGGCAGGACTTGTGACCCTGTGGGGGACCCACACTGGAGCAGTTTGTTCCTGAAGGACTGCACCCTGTGGAAGGGACCCACGCTGGAGCAGTTCATGAAGAACTGCAGCCTGTGGGAAGGACTCACATCAGAGGACTTCATGGAGGACCGTCTCCTGTGGGAGGGACCCCAGGCTGGAGCAGGGGAAGAGTGCGAGGAGTCCTACCCCTGAGGAAGAAGGATCAGCAGAGACAATGTGTGATGATCTGACTGCAACCCCCATTCCCTGTCCCCCGTGCTGCTGGGTGAGGGAAGAGGTAGAGAAAATAGGGAGTGAAGTTGAGCCCAGGGAGGGATAGAGGGAAGGTGTTTTCAGATCTAGTTTTTATTTTCTCGTTATCCCATTCTGATTTTGATTGTTAATAAAGTAAACTAATTTCACCAACCTGAGTCGGGTTTGCCCATGAAAGTAATTGCTGGGTGATTTCCCTGTCCTTATCTCAACCCACAAACCTTTTGATTTATTTTCTCTCCCCTGTCCTGCTGAGGAGGGAGAGTGATGGAGTGGCTTGGTGGGCATCTGACATCCAGCCAAGGTCAACCCACCACAGGTCCTCTCGGCAACGGCTAAACCAGGCTGAACCCAGCTGCTGCCACAGCAGCCCTGCATGAGCCCTGAGATCCTGCACTGCCAGGGCAGCAAAAGGTCTGCAGCTTTTTTCTAATCGTGGCAAAAATTTCATTTACTGGGCTACAATTGCTTGCTGCCTCTTGAGAGCAGAGATTGTGTCTTCTGCATTTAGATTATGCCTGACCTATTTTTATGTATTATCAAAATCTGGGTAAATAATAATCTGTGGAAAACATACATGTTCTTGTAAGAAATGTCTACGATGGTGAGGGCAAAGGAAAAGGCAATAAACACTAATTTATTTGACACCAAAGAAAGCAACATATAGCACTCAAAAATGTGTAATATGATAAGAAAACCATAGGATCCCCTCAACAAAGATATTTGGGAGAGAATGTTTTCCATGGGAAAGGCTATAGGCTAATACATGACTCCTTTATTTCTGACGTATGTTATCATCAAGAAGAAAGCACATTGTTCTTGCTCCCCTTTTCTGAATTGACAGTAAACCCACACTTCATCTCTTCAAGCCACTAGTTCTAGTAAAGTGATGTCACAATAAATCAGAATCAACACTGGATGTCATGTAAAAGTGGTCTGGCTGCACAGCTTACATGGGATTGCTATTTGGTGGTAAAAATACAGAGACATGGTGGGATGGCTCCTATGACTGGAGTGCTGTAATGGAAGCTTGAAATGCCTTGACAAGGATACTCAGTTAGGTATTAGCAAAATCATTAACTTAAATGCCATGTTACTGTACACTTCAAGAGAAATGTTATTGGCACCTTTTCTGTAAGTTAGACAGTGGTGTTGCAGAAATATAATTTAGAGAAGACCCAGTAAGCTTCAGTTAAGTGAGGCAGTTTAAACTTGTGGAGTGAAACATCAGAAATCAAAAATCGTGTAAACATAGTAAAACCAACAGCCTTAAATTTATTTGATTATGTGATGAAACCTTTGGATACCTAGACCTCCAGAGTGTTGGTCCTTATTTAAATGAAAGAGATAATTCTTATGTTAAAAAGTCAATCTTTCCATAATATAATACTTTTGGGTACATATATTCAATTTATAAATAAATATTTTAGACGAGCTGACTGTTTCCATTTGAAATATGCAGGAGGTCACATGTGTTCCCAGATCCATGTGCTCTTCCCACTGTATTTGTTGATCCAGTAAAAGATACCATCTCTTCCTGTGGAGCTTATCTTGCTTATGTCCTTAAAGTGCCTCAGCTATAATAAAACTATCATTAAATTACAATGGATACTTTCACTGTTCTTGTTGGTGTCATTTTTTTTTTCTTTCAAAGACACAAGTAAAGAACTTCTTAGCCTCAACTCCAGGCAGCCAATGTAACATCATAATTAGGAAACTATTTTGAACTGGTTCAGGGGGAATACAAAACACAGAAGCATACTTGAGCCTGTTTCTCTTCCTGCTCAGCTGGAAACTGAAGGTGTAGCCTGTGATTAATTTCAGCTCATGCAAATTTATCCCAGTCATACAGCCAGTTCTTTCTGTGGTTGGTTAGCCCATCCCATGTATAGAGGAATTAGAAGAAAAGTGTGTTTCCTTCAGAGCCTGCCGAAGCAGTGGCCCATTTTGGAGAACTTGGTTCAATAGGGATAGGAAGGAAACTGTGTCTCTGTATTTAGTCATGATGAGATTTAGGTGAGGAGTGTCAGACTTACATGCTGGTCCTCACTCCCAGAAATGCTTGTAGGTTTTACCCAGTATCCATTTACTGTACATACCAAAAACAATCTTGAAAGCACAGGTATGTTCCCCATTTAGCAGACTAATTTTTTTAACCATTTAAGAAAAGAAAGATCCTTTACCTATGTTCTAATTTCTCCTCTCAGGGCTTTCTTCTAACACCACCAACTAGAGCAGGAAATAGCTAACTGGTGGAACAGTATTAGCCACAAAAATTACACCTGAGCTGTTTTCTGATAACTTTTCATGTAGCTATAAATAAGCCTTAATTTTTGGCATTTGCAATGATTTTGTTCACAAAATAAAACTTTGAATCTTATTCTTTACAGTTCCTGAAGTTTAAAATTTCACCTTGAACAGCTTAAATAATTCACATCTTAGAAACTATTTTTTGGTTTTTTTATGTCTTATAACAGTCAAGCTTGTCCAACACAACTCTGCTAACACTTTCAGACATCACAGAACTGGAGGAAATGACTTTTCTGTACGGGGTCACAAGTTTCCGAAGCCACAGGCCCTCTGACTTTCATATGTGGGAGCATCATTTTAAACAGAGTCTGGCTAATGCATCTCCTTCACTGTGACTTCTATTTGCATGTGCTACCTCCCCTGCTGCTTGTGATTGTGCGACATCTTTCTGGCAACTGCAGTGAAGCAAACAAATATAAAAGTATTTGTGTATTTTTAGTTGTCTAGAATGCAATGATTGTGCTGTCACTTTTGCTCCTCATTTTGCCTCCCACGCCCATCTGTTCTGTTTCTCTGCTGCATTCTCTACATGCTTCTTTGCCACCTGATTCTCTCACCACCTCTTCCCTTCAGTGAACAGGGAGCAAAGAGGAGACACTGCCATCTGACCTATGAATTCTCCACAGACCACTGTCAAATGGTACACAGGTCACAACCTAAGGACTATAGCTCTTTTATCTCTTATTCCATGGGTTATTTCACAACTTACTGATTTGAGCTTACAGATTTTATCAGAGTTTTAATTTACCTCCAGAAAGATGTACTCGCTTTGTAAATCTGCAGCATTTATGCTGAAAAAAAATGTTGAATTATGTCCACTTGATGCATTCATCCATGAACAGCTTCAAAGGAGAAAGGCTCGTGCCTCAGTTTGACAGGATATTCCAGACCAGAGGAAAGTTATATTGTTAATGTATTGTGGATTTTTTTCTTCTTCTGTATTATCCATGAATTTTAATTGGACTCCTGAACTAAAGCTATTAAAATTGTTGTGAGAATATCTGACTTTCAAATATCCTTATTCTTTAGATATTAGTTTCACTCTATTCCGTATTCCCACAACCCTTATTAGTTTACAGGTGTATGTAATCACCTTGAGTATCCAAAGCAACCTGTGTCATAAATGAGTGCTCAAATGAATAGCAAATTTCTGATCGTTCTGTCCTCCCTGAGCATGCCAAAACTGCAAGCATAGTTATGTCAAACAAAGACTTTTGAGGTTTTTGTTTTTATTTTTATTTTTCTTGAACAATAGCTAGTACTGTGGATATAAGCAAATACTGTATTTATTGATATCTGTGGGTTGTTTTCTCTAGCAGATAAATGAATGATCTCTGCAGTGAGATTAAATCTGGCTACAATTATGGTATGCATTTTTTTAAAAATATTTTTTCCAAAAAAGCTCAAGTACTTTAAAATTTGTTGCTTAACAGCTTGGTAAAATTTAAAAGAAGGTTTATCTAAACAAATTCAGACATATTTTCAGTCTATGTTCTCATAGTTGCAAGGATTTTGATGCCATCAGATTTTCAGTGATATGCATTGAGAAACAGAATTTAAAAATTTTGTTTTAATTTTCATCAAAGGACATGCACAAACTCGAAGGACATCGGCATGTCATGAGATGTTTTGTGAACAAAGCACTATTCTGTTTGCAGGTTGATATGTGCTCTTTTTCTCTATCTTCTTTAACAGAGAAAAAAAAATTATTGACACTTTACACTCCTTCAGTTTTGAGTTATGTTGGAGTAGCAGTATATTGGTGATGTGTACTTGGAAAATAATTGGGGATTTGATGTGACAATCACTCAAACCCTGTGAAAAGAGCATATATATGTCTCAGACAAAAATTTCTTTAGTAATTTCTAATTATTTGATTTAATGATCTGAGTACTGAAATGACAGCACTGAATATTTCAGGCAAGAACTGGGGAAAGGAGGGTGGAAAATGACCTTATTCATGCAGAAACAGCAACAGCAGATATTACTGACTAATTTATCTTTCTGTTGAGAAGCCACATGATACAAGTGAGAAACACTCCACAAACTGCTTTGCCCCTTTAGGTGTGTGCACAAATGTGTGCATGTGTTGCTGCATACACACATATAAGTTGTTGCAGCAAAAAAATTGCCATTCCAAATAATTCTGCACATTTCTTTCCATATTATCTGTGTTTCCGATAGAAGTATCTCAGAATATTTTTGTGTGGCTAATTTAGAAGACTGGTTTATTCTTCCATGCTTAGGTGTCTGTGCAGTGTGGTATGTGCTAACCTTTTCCTCCTGAGGCCTGATATTACTGTTTTAGCATAGATAAGGGAAAAACACATCTTGTTAATCCTGCACAAACATCTGCAGAAGCACTTTCGTGATAGGTGAGGATATACAACAGCTTCTTCAAAATAATACTGCTAATTTGGTTTCTATCACAGAAAGGTCTTTCTTGAATCCAGAGAACTCTGTTTTGAAGAATGTGCTAGCATATAATTGTTCTGTCACGCTTTGCCCTCTCTTGATTTTCTTTTTTTTTTTCCAGAGAAAACCAGCGAATTCATCTTACTATCACTATTTATCCATTATACTACATGTTTATCACTTCCGTCTTACTAAAATGGAAGTATTATTTTAATGGGCGTGTAAGCACAGGACTGTGTCCTTAAAAAATAGTAATAATTAAAAGAAAACCCAAAAAGATACAGTGTTAATCTGATACACTGAAAGGACAATAGGAACAAAAGAGTTACAGAGCTTCAGCTGAAATGATGAGTTTCTCCTTTACCCTTGTGTCTCTTTGCAGATAATAGGTTTTTAAGAACTCCAGTTTTTCAGTTATAGTTCCTAGGAAATTTGCCCATCAGGCCACAGTTTTCAAGGCTACTCTTAGCTGTAGTAAACATATCAAAGAAAAAGCCAAACACTTTAAAAATATGTATTATGTGCAGTATTTAACAAGAAAATGGTGTGCCTTTAAAAAGGCATTCCAGGTTCTACCTGCAACTGTTTATGTGGCTGGACTTGCAAGTGAGCCAACAGGCACAAAGTCCAAAGGACTTGAGTTTATCAGTGGAGTTCATCTACTGAACAGAAAACATTATTAGATTCAAAACTGACCACACCATTTCATAGATTTCCATAAGACTGTGCAATGCACAAATTACTAGACAAGCATACAGCAGAAAGGCAGGTGGCTCTAACCTCTTCAGCAAAATTAGGGGTTGCATTGAAATGTCTTTGAAAATTTACTCATGTGGTTTCAAGGGAATGGGTTTGTTTGTTTTGCAATCAGCTGAAGCTGTGTAAAAAAAAAAAAAAAAAAAAAGTGGAATATTTTTTCCTACATTTTAGGTCTGTATTTTAGCAAAAGATAAGAATATGTGTATGTTTGCTTCACTGTATTTGATGTTTTAGCCCAGATCTGGTTTGGTTGGCCTTGGGGAATAAAAAATGGGATCTGCTTTTGACAGAATAAGATTAGTGTGTTCTTTTGTTGTGCTCTGTGTGCTTGCATATATAAACTTGAAGCCTAAGTGACTGACAGAGTGAAAGGAATCTAAGATCCAGTTACAAAAGAAAATATTTAAAGCATAAACTATTAGCACAAGACAGTTTTAAAAACATGCTTTAGAAACTAGATGAAAAATAAACAATTACTTTGGCTATGATTCACTTATATTTTTCCCAGCAACTTGGCAACACAAAGTATTTGCTTATTTAGTAGTGGTGGTCTTTGAAATTTCCTTTTATCAGCTTTCTGAAACAGTTTTGTGTAGAGAGTTGTAAACTAAATTAGTAATAGAACAGAAATTAGGAAATTAGGAATAGAATAGCCTTTAAAGGATCTTCAGGCTATCAAAATTAGAGAGAGCTACATGTTACTCTGCTTGTTTTAAAATCTATTAATTTTATTGATTTTGGTCTGGATGACTCAACCATATCACTGGATTAACTTTATTAAGTTATTATCATATGAATTCAGTGTCACCTTTTCAGACCATTATGGTGAAGTTTACCAGAGGATTCTTGTAATTAAGGAATACACTTTTCCTAGGCACTAGAGTTAGCAATTTATTGTTCCACTCAAAGCAGTTTTCACGAGCATTCATAGCCTCACAGTGTGGACAAAGACAGTTCTACATGTAGTAATTCCTCTTAAAGTTGATTTGGGAAGTCAGGATTATGACCCATACCAAGGGAGAATCCTCAAATATGTATTAAACAGACTCTTGCACTAGATCTAAAGGCATAAGTGTCATAGAAGAGGTTCATGTCAAAGAGTTAGGCTACTGGAGGGAATGGGACATCAGTTACAAAGAGACAATTGCTTTCTGCTGATAATATATATGCACTTTTGTGTGATGTAAGGTACACTTCTATATATGTGTGTGAGTATATATACAATCTCAGTGGAAAAGTAAATTCTATGGGGAATGTTTCAGGGTCATATAAAGGCCATGTAAGGATGAGTTTTGAATAAACCTGAACCTACTTCAGTTATGCTATCAGCAGAGTGCTCGGACAGATAGCCAGAAGTCACTGTTATCCACCGGGACTGGAACCATCTACTGAACAGAGACCTCGTCTAATGCACAAGTTCCTCCTTACCCTTCCCAGGACAATACAAATATGTCTCACCTAAAAGTAGCCTCATTATATTTTGCCTAAAGCACTATACCAGAGGAAACTTTGCTTACTGTATCTGCTCACTTCAGAAACCTATCAGATGATAAATCACCACAACTTAAACTCCAGGTTAAGAGGCCATTCTTTGGATTAAGCCTGAAGTATAAAAGCCTTTCTTTCTACAGGGATAGGGATATGAAGAAGAAAGATGGTTGAAGTGTATGACACTGACACAGCTGTGTAATATGTGCATCTAGAATCCTAAGTGTGGAAAATCTACCATGGCAGGCAACTACAGCAAGTTGCAAATAGCTGCAATTTTTCTGCTATACAACACACTTAAAGTAGACTGGAGACAGTTGGTTCAGGTCTTTTGTTAAGGTAATGAATGCCAACATAAAATTTACAGTAAAATGGGACAACCTGATTTGTAGAGCCAGCCTGCACATTAGGTTCAGGAATGTCTCCATATCAGGGCTGATGTTTTCTCTGTATTTTTGCCCAGTTCCTTACAGAATTGAGACTTCTGTGATCCTACACTGTGTGCATATGCTTATGTGAGTCCTTCTAGAAGTCTTAAACCAGTTAGCCAGATTCACCCACTTTTTTTGCAGAAGGGTAGATGTGTCATAAATAGCTCACTGGTATCAATAGTGTAGATATTCACAGCTATCAGAGTGGAGAGAGTCTATTGGTGTCCATATTAAGGAAAAGATAAAGTGTGAATTCAACCCTGATTAGATTTAAGCTTGATAGACATGTTATAACTGCATCTAAGTGAGCTAAAACTTCATTTGGCATTCACTTGTTAGACAAAACCAAACCCCACTCCAATACAGATATCGGTAGGAAACCCATTCTATTCTTCTGATCACAGAACTTCTTCTATTACACTTCTCATTGTCAAAGTTGCAGTGCTTTAAGGAGTAAATCCATTTCACTGCCTTTCATTCTTGCAAAAATAGGATCTGAAATGTAACGTTGTCCCATCATGCAGCAGAGAGAGAAGTAGAAATTACATATCTCATACTGCACACTAGCAACATGCCCATTAGACTGAGTTGGAAGCTGTGCCTTAGGTCTTCACAGAAACCCCAGGTAGGATTGAGAGTTTAAGATGTACTCTACGTTAGCTGTATGCAATGAGCATATGCTTGAGGCATGGTCACAGGACTGAGATGGCTGAATAGGTAGGCGGTTGGCCTTTCTCTTTGTATCTGAACTTGGAGGAAGATGTCCTTGTGTGGAAGACCAAAGCAATTTCGCAATGATCTCTGTCTTCCAAGCATGACAATTCCTAGAACTGCTGGGTCTTGGGGGTGGCATTAGGACAAACAATCCTGCAGATGTCCTTCTCAAGCCAAACAAATGCTGGAATTAACTCTGGAGACTGAAAGATAATTTGTTCACATTTTTTGCCTTTTTTCCACTTTGTGCTGTGAATTCCAAACAGAAACATGGAGAGAGAGGTACCTTACTCTTTAGTTTCTCACACTTTTACACTTGGAGACTACTATGACAAGTTTGTATTTTGGCATGAAAGTGTGAGGATCGAAAAAATTACTGTAAATATCTAGTAAATATATTTGGTAAAAATTGTTTGCTGTAAATGTAAAAAGGGAAAAAAATAGAGAAAGTCTTCTGTGGTTTTTAGGAGTTTATTTTCCCTGCTATTTTCAGAGGCATGCATTTGAAAGTTCAAACTGCCACCGAATGTAGCCAAACTGTCAATGAGTGCGTCTAACATTACACAGCTCAAACTCGATACTCTCTGGTAACTTGGGACTCTAATTATATACTGACCTAAATTTTTCAGAAGTGATTTTAGATGTTTCCCTTGGAATGTACAATTTGAGGCTGTTTAAAAGAGACCAAATCTTTGTAGGTTCAAAATGCCTTTTGTTTTTAATTATCTGGGCCTTTTTTAGGAAAAGTAGAATTAGGAGGAGTATGGACTTACTCAAGCATGGCATTCTGAAATTTGCACTAGCTGTAAGTCATCTGTAATTTCTTATAAATGTCACCTGGGCCAAAGTGCTGGAGGAAGTCTGGTGCCAAAGGCAGTAATTGGGCTGAACTGCTAAAGGGAAAAAAGCATCTATGACTGCAAGATGCTGAGAGTGACCCAAACGAGGAGGTATACACTATTTTATAATATTACCAACTGAAGGAATTTTACACATTCCTTCAGTTGGAATAGGGGCAAGGAATCCAACAAAACTCAAAATAATATCTGTCAGTTATCTCACAAGACCTATAAACTCGAAACCAAATTCCTGTATTTGAGGTTTTCATCTCCTGTGAAAATTGTACTTATTGTGTCCTGCATTTGGTGCATGTCAAGTTTTAGTAAAAGATGGCTTTTCCCAAAATGTATTTTTCTCTATTTGAATTGCACAGAAGCAAATTGACTGACAACTTACAACCAACCAACCAAAACACCTTTGGCCTGAAAAAGGACAGAGACTTATACCCTGACACAACTTGAAAAAAAAAAAAAAAAGTGACTAAGGAAGAGATTAGTTATGAAAAATGAAATTTAGACAGTTAGTCTATGCTCCTTTAATACTTATCCATTTTTTTATTTTTTCTCCATTAAAAAAAAAAAAGGATATTTTATCAGTAACTTTGTGTTGCCCTATTCATCAGATAAATTAAGTGGTGCATGTTAGCCAGTATTATTTGTTCATATACGTATCTTCACTACGTTATTTGATCTTTGTATAATTTAATCACTTTTGATTACAGATATTGCTATCATCTGTTATGCTTGCAATTAATTAATCACCATTTAATTCATTTCCTATTGTAATACATCAGATGTTATAATGTGATATCTTGTAGTGCCATTTTCTATTAACCAGATTTGGTGTTGTGAGGTGAAATTTATACTTTAAGGATCCCACCATTCAAATTTATCTCTAAAGAGTTTTAATTCTCTACTGAGTTGTGCTACAGATAATTCAATCTGTTCTACGTCATGTTTGTGATATTAATTATTACATATGACAGATTTTTTAATTCACTTTGCCTATAGCAGTTTTGCTGTCAGCAATGGTCTTCTTAATGATCTTAATACAGATTAGGTCCTCATCCAGTTCACTCATATTCACAGAAATAACTGTAGCCAGGCCAAGCTGTCTCAGTCAGCTTAAAGGAATTCAATAATGTTACATGTACAGACAGAATTGTTTGTGAGATCTCAGATTCAGCAAGTATTAACATTAATTAAAAAAACTATTAAGAATCCATATTGATTTATCCTTTTCTCCTTCATGTTTTTAATTTTTTTTGGTTTCTTTTTAACATAAATCCTCCATATTACCATATAGCACTTTTATTTAATAAAATTAATATTCACCTGATTATATTTCACAGATGCCTCTGTCTCCATCACAAACACAGAGCTGGGGGCTTTTTGTCTATGGATATATCTCATACACACTCAGCTTAGTTTTTTCCATAGTATTTGAAGAAACTTCAGGTACTTGTTTTTTAGAGACAGTTTGTGACTCTGGAAAATTAGGAAGAAGTTGGACTTGTAAGCAAGATTTTGTCCAATATTTCTCTGAGCACTAAAGCCATGAAATAACCTTCTCGTCATCATCATATGGTAGAAGGTCATCATATTGCGTTGGAGCAGACAGAGAAATGGAGAAACTGCAACTTCCTCTGTCTCACCCAATTAGTCTAGAGAGTCACTGAGCACAGCACAGAGTAGCCTTCCTAAAACATGAGTGTGCACATATTACCAGGTACACTGTGGCAGTAGCACCAAGGCCTTCTCTCTTCCCTGCTCAGCTGCACATCAGTGACAAAATGGGTTTTAAGTCCCTCCTCCCTTACTGTGCCTTTTCCCAGGCAATGAGCTCATGAAGGCAATTTGTGGTTGGGCTCTGTAGCCACCCTTTCACCTTCATCTTGTCCTGGTACACTCACTGGGTCAACCAGTCCTACTCATTGCTACCCCATCAGGGCCCCTCATGTCTATAAAACAAGATCTATTCATCTCTCATTTGTGTGTAATCTGTGAGACTTAATCTACAGTTTTATACTAATTGCTGTTTAACACAATCAATAGCTACACTTAGTGTTTCTGGTCCATGGAATAGGATCTTCCCATGTATTCTTAACTGTGGCTTTCCATATAGAAAATGCCTGTGAGTGGCTATTTCATATTTCTGTTTTGGCCTATCTTGGAAAGAAACTTTTGGATGATGCATTTGACAATTTCTCCATCTACTTAAATCATAGAATAGATCACAGAATGGTTTGGATTGGAAAGGACCTTAAAGAACATCTAGTTCCAGGTCCCCCTGTACTTATTTGAAGATTGGGCATTAGTATATAGGTAATTCTTAATGAAACCACCTACTAGAAAGGGAAGGGAGAAATAAGAAAAAAAATGGCTAGGAGCATAGACTAGCTAACCAAGGATTTGGTCAAATGAACTGTAGGAGAGGATGTTACCGTGAGGATTCTTCCTAAGTGCCTATTTTATATAATATATTATTCAAAAAGGATAAGCAGGATATTTCCATGATATACAATAAGAAAGGGTGTCTCTATATTCTGATAATTATTGTCTTTAGTAGTACTGGAGCTTTAGAAACAGAGGAAATATACATTACCTTCTGGAAAACAATGTATTTGTAAACTGAACTGTGAAGTTACACAAGTGAAAGAAAAGAAGGGTTTTTTCCAAAGTTGTTTACTGGAGAGCTAATTTTGGCTTTGTGTACCTTGGGTATATATGAAAAGGAACCTTATTTCATGAGTATACACACCAGAATGAACTCTTTTGTCCTTTGTTATTACACAGCGTCATCAGGGTCTTGCATGACCATATCTATGCAGGACTGCAAACTAAGCTTCTTGCTATAGTAAAATCTTTAGTATTCAGTCTAATATGATCAATCATATGTCAGTTTCTTTAATTGCACGAATGCACCATATTAAATGGCATTAAACTATGTACACGGCAGGAAATAGCTTACGATGTAGCTACATTATTTGATAGATTTAAAATAATTTTTTGGTTTTTAGAGAAAGTGTGCTACTCTGGTCAACACTGAAACATGCTTATTTTAAATCATATACTTACATCCTTGAAGCCTGTGCAATATCTGCTTTGGTACTGCCCTCTAAGAGAGCAGTGAAGCATACTCTTTTGCTCACTCAAGCTCAGTTAATATAGAAAAACGATCCTGATCTACTCAAAAAGAAAGCTTGTTCAACTTATTTTTTTTTACTAGATTTTGATTAAACCTCAATAAATACTAAGCATGCCTAGATATAGTTCAGAAGAGTGATTTGGATTTTTTACAGTTCTGAAGATTGGTAACTGGTAGAATAATTTTGCTACAAATTAGTAATGTACATATCACTTATCAATATTATATATTTCTGTTCCAGCAATGGTATGCTTGTGTTTCTTTACTTATACACTTGCAACATGTAGCTATAGGATGCTGTTATCTGAACACTTTAGTATATCTGCTTCCTGGTATGGGGCATTTTTAAAATTTCAGAGATATTCTCATATCATCACTTTAGACAAACTAGAATGCTGGGAAACTTTTAAAATTAATTCTTTGTCTATGGACTATTTTTACTGATAAGCTATCTAAAAGCCAATCCATTCTTTCACACATGCAATAGACTATAAATTTCCAAGGCATATGCAAAACTTCAAGATTATGTGTGTCTAATACTTGTGCTTATAATCCCACCCATTCATAACTATGCATAATTCCCAAGGACAATAAAGGGAACTGAATATGTGTTTACCAAAGGGATATAAAGAAATGCCCAACTACTGTACTGAGCCTTAAGAAATGTTGATGTCTTGAATCTTCTGCTACTCTAAAACTTAATACACAAATTCAATTTCAGCAAGTGAACACAAAACATGGGATTTTCACCTACAGTATGGCTACTTTGCACAACTGTAGCAATGCAAAGAAAAAGCATTGCAAGTAAGAATATGTTATATTATATAACTAATTTCTCAAGAATGCTGAAATGGTTTAAATATAAATGATAATTACACTGACAGTTTTACAGAGCTATAAATCTGCATACAAGTATTCATACTTAAGTGTCATTTAGATCTTACCAGGCAAGTATCAAGTCTTGCACTTGGGATACTCTGGGGAGTTGTGCTGAATGACAAGAAATTGTAGCAAAACATTAGGTACCAGAACAAAAATCAACAGACATACAGTTAGTATAGCAAGAATTTGATCTCCTGTCCTCTGTTAATTCCCAGAGTGATTTTTCTTTTCATCTACCTGTTAAGTTTAGCATAGATTTACTCCAGATTTTTATTATATTTAAAGCAGTACTGGCTGTTGTTATGGTTAAAGTGGTATACTGTACTACAATAATCAGAGCCTGGTGAAAAATACAGTGTATGTAAAGTGTGCCCATCTTCTGCCCCTTATTTGAGTGGAAAAGGACATGGGGATGCAGCATAGAATCATAGAATCATAGAATCATATAGAATGGTTTGGGTTGGAGAGGACCTTAAAGATCACCCAGTTCCAACCCCCCTGCCATGAGCAGGGGCACCCTCCACTAGATCGGGTTGCTCAAAGCCTCATCCAGCCTGGCCTTGAACACCTCCAGGGATGGGGCATCCACAGCTTCCCTGGGCAACCTGTTCCAGGGTCTAATCACCCTCACAGTGAGAATTTTTTTTCCTATTATCTCATCTAAATCTACCCTCTTTAAGCTTATAACCATTTATAACCCATGTGAAGGGAACATGTGTGTTGCAGTAATCTCATCCATGAAAAAAAAATTACTACATTAGAGAGCTCGTTTTTAGTTGGGCCACATGTTGAAGCTGTCCACTGGCCATGAACAGAGTAAATATTAAAGGTCAGTTCAGACTAAGAAGGCAGAGAATAGTTACTCTAGCTGTCCATTCTCAACATCAGGGCTAACAAGGTATGTTTCATTCATGAGTCACATTAACTACCAGTCTGACAGCCTTGTTCCACCCCTGTGAAGATGAGCATCATTGTCTCTGCGCCTCCTCTTCCAGAGGAACCCAGCTGGATTCGGGTGAAGCCTAGAAATTTGAATCAACCCTTTGGAGCAGAGGAATTTGAAAGAAGATGAAAGCAATGAGATACAGCCACAAAACAGTAGAAAAATACCAAACTGCAATGTCTTACCAGGAAGAGCAGGACTTGTCAACATGGGACAATTTTTTAATAAATATTCAATGAACTTTTAAAGCTGATCAGTTAACAGAAGGAAATTGATGCAAATACCCTTGTTCAAAATCAAAGATGTTTACTGAAATTTGGTTTTATTGCGGTGCTTGATGGCTGGGGTTAAACCGAATATTTAATGAATGCATTTGGTTTTCAAAAGTCTTGAGAATCCAAACAGGTTTAGGTATTACATAAACTGTGTCTCATGTCCCAGTAATATATCTAGGATTTTATTATGAGGTTAGAGTCTGGGATTTATGATGTCTTCCTTAAACTTCCCTCTGGGATCACACTTACCACACACTGTAGGTTGTGCACAAAGTAGGTCTTCATTTATTTTTCTGTGTCTGCTATTTTTTCCCTTATAAAAACCTCTAAACCTAAAATTGTTCTCCTCACCTGACAAAGAAAACTGAAATATCTAGTTAACTAAAATACACATTTAACCTACCAAAAGCTTCTAACATTTTTAGCAAAGCTTTCAGCATCTGTGAAGTATTGGAAGATGAGAAAAGAAGACTTGAACATGTTGCAGACAAGGGAGTCTAACGCTCCTTAAAGATAAGATTTGCTACCAATGCTTCATCCTTTTCCACTGATATACAGTGTGAGAGACACATTCACCTCCATCTACCCCAGTGAAGCTAGACAGATGCATAAATCTAGTAAACACACGGTAAGTTATAGAAGCAATCATGCACACCCAAGAACATCTGCTGGATTTCATCTCTGCCAAGCAAAGCCCCTCCCACCACTCTATTTGTGGTACAGACCAGCTCCACACTACATCTTTAAAAAAGCTTAAACCTGGGGTGTACTGAACAAATGTGTCACCTCTAAATATCTCTAAAACTCACAAAAACATCTTGTTGACCACTAAATTTTTATTAACAATTAATCTATATTCTATATA
>NW_010145630.1:36757-43176 GCF_000699245.1 Pterocles gutturalis | reverse complement strand
TAGAGAAGTCCCTGGAGACTAAAATTTTTAAGTGCTTTGCAATTTAGGTTATTTTCCAAAGCAGTGAACTGCTTCTCAGCTGTTCAGAGACCTTAGTGTTTGCACCATAATGCAGATCCTGATGGCAAAACAGCAGTTGGCAAGATGATATCCTTTTTTTTTCTTTCCCAAAAAAAGGGTCCATAATTCCTAGTTCTGCTGCTTTGCCAATCCTTGTTCCTTTGTGTGTGTGTGTGTGTTTTCAATATTTCCTCCTACTGCCCTCTTCTTAAAAAAGAAGTGCGTCTTCATGGGTGGGGTATTTAGTTTTGGTTCTTTGTGATTATTATTTAACTTCTAACATGAAGAAGGCTTCCTTGGGTCAACTTAACGATACAGGGCCTATACCATACCTTGTGTATGGGCAGAGTGTAAAGAAAGTGAATATGCACACAGTGCTGCCCATGTTTTTCATATATAGTCCTAGCTTCTGGTAAACTGAAGTTTAGGGACTTTCAGCACAAAAAAGTTGCATGTGAAACTTTCTTCTCAGTGCCCCTCCATATCCTTCTTTTCTATGATCTCTCTGACATCCTTTGGCACCCATCCATGAGTGATGATTTCTGGGGTTTAATTATACACAGTGTGGAATAACAGTTCTTTCTGTTTTACACCAGATGTCTGATCTTTTCATTTTCTACTCTTATATTCTTTTATTGTGAGAAGAAAAAGAATGAGGACTCTTCCATATTGTTCATATTAATGAGTGAATATATATGAACATGCATAATAATAAATATTAACTATACCTTCCCATTTTTTACAAATTGAAGAATATTAATCTCTTCAGTCTCTCCTTTTGTAGCAGTAGCATCACTCCCAGGATCAGGGAGTTTTACTCAGCTACACTGAGTAAATAACTGATTTTATTCAGTTACAGTTTTACTATATTCTGGGCGAGCAGTAGAAAAGGAGAGTAGAATTAGAATGCATGCAGTGTCAAAAATACAAATGTAGCATGGATTAGTTCAGTTACACAATGGTTTTGTTGTTCATGGCGTTGTTTTTTTTCTTTCTTCATTTTCTTTGTCTCCCCCCCCCCATCTTGCCAAAAAAACAGATGGTTTTGTTGTTCAAAAGAAAATGTCTGTTCATGTGACATATGGATTTAAATTGGTCCTGTCTGAAAATCAGAAAAATGAGGATGTACTTTAACCCCTCTTTCTCTCCTTTTTCCTATGCCTACTCACCTTACTGCCCTTCTCATTAAAAAAACAAACAAAAAAAACAACCAAACAAAAAACCACAGCTGCTTTCAACTAATTCCACGTATAAGTTTATCACAGTGTGAGGAACTATCTTGATCCCAAGTTTTCCACTGTATATTCCTTTCATTAGATTTACATGCAGGTGATGGGAGGGGAGGATACATAGTTTACCAATAGGAAAGGGAGCAGCACTTTCCTTTTGCAAGTTACGTATTATCTTGTCATCTGCTATATTTTATTAAAGAAGAAAATGAGGTTGATCTGAACAAAGGTTGAAAAAAACCCTTCAGAGTTCAGCGAGTTGCTTTTCATACCATTAGCCCCCCTTCTACTTCATCCTCAGGAGAGGCTTTCCGTACATCTATACATCACTCCTTCCCTGTTCTTTGTTGCAGAAATTTGTTAAACAAAACACCTACCACTACAACTGAGCATACGGACTTGGAGGTGTCCTTCAGTTTCAATGTTCTTCTGTTCCCATAACAGAATATTCCATTTTCAATAAGCAAAGAGCTGTTCAGAGGAACTATGGCCTCTTTGATCCATGACTTTATTCCTTCACATATATGGCCCAGAGTGTATTGGCTTTTGTTGGCAGCATATCACATTACAACACATATCTAATATATTGCTCACTGACTCTCTTCCAGTGTTACTACTGCTGTGGGTTTTCCCTCACGTTGATTCATACTGCTCTAGCACTAATGTACTAGTATGCCTTTTTCCAAGTAGTGGCTTGTTTTGTTATTTTCCACCCACATTTCTCCCCAGGGCCTTTGCATTATGCTTCTGTCCTCACTAGTATTTGTGATTCTTCCTAATTTAGTATCAT
The DNA here is from genome assembly GCF_000699245.1 of Pterocles gutturalis. Lineage (NCBI taxonomy): Eukaryota > Metazoa > Chordata > Aves > Pterocliformes > Pteroclidae > Pterocles > Pterocles gutturalis. The sequence goes on along the minus strand of NW_010145630.1, from coordinate 41,097 downwards.
TTGTGAATTTCATTAACATGCTGTTTATTCTTTCTTCCAGATTGCTAATGAAGATGTTAAATAGGAACAATCCTGAAACTGCACCCTTCATTACCCTACTAGATATTTTTCCCCTAGTCACTATCATAATCTTTTGTTTATAGTCTTTCAGCCAGTTTTAACCCACATGCTCCTATAAAAACCATTTAGATTCATTTTCCACTTATGACTGCAAAAACCACTGCAGTGAAAATTTCCAGAATGTATGGATACAACCTTGATCCTCTGAAAGTCATGAGCATTGCTGAAAAAAAAAACACAGGCAACTGAGAATTTTTGGAGTATCACCATTAGATGACAAGAGAGAGAAGATTTTATGAATCAAAATGATGGTGGTGTTTGGGACTGTGTGTATTGCTCCTCCTCTGCTCTTTTCACTTACTGTCATATGTGCCATCATATGTGCAATTACATTTAAAGCCATTATTAATACATTTTCTGAATTGTATGACAAAAGCTACATCTTCAATGCAGTGTATTTTTTGCATATTCACATGTAGATACACAATAGCATTAATACTTTCTGGTTGTAATTTATTTATTGTCACATACTGTAGATCGGTAGCTAAATATCAATATGTTAAAAACAGTATTTAACTTTTTTATTGCATGAAAGCATAGCAGGTGTTAAAAAACATCCCTCTTTGTTGGTTAGCTAATACTTTGCCACTCAGAACCATGTAAACTGGGTGAGAGAAACAGATGTACTGTGGTTTGAAGCTTTGCAAGGAGAAGATTTTCACAGAGACTTCAGTTTCACATTCCAGACTAAAACAAACTTAATCGTGCTCACTGCTTAAAAATGCTCTTTGGCACTTCAAAAGACCACATATTAGAGAACTAACTGGTACAGCTATGACACTTTATAATTGACTTTTTTTTTTTCCCCACATTGATTTTTTTTTCTTCTGCATATAACAGAATCACTCTCTCTTCATTCTGTTACCACCTTTTCATGATTGCAATTGTTCAGTTCACATAGACATAGACAATACTTCATGTAAGCTTAGAAGGTGTGAATGATTGCAGGTTTCCTTAGGACCTTTGCTAGTATTTCTTTGTAGCATAGCTTTTCTAACTGACTATGATGTTGCTTTTCAGATCCTAAAGTCTGTCTGCTGAAGTTGTTGTGGCAGCTGTATGCCACAGATGTAGCCGAGCTGGTTTCACACTAGCTAGCTCAGCTGAAAATCTAGCTTTGAACAGAGGAGAGGGTCAGCATGAGGGTGGAAATGCTGTCTTTGCTGATGTCCATGCTGACACAGCTAACCAGGCAAGAGCACTCAACACAGCTAGCGTAGAGCTCCCATATTTGTGTACACTGTTTTGCAGTCACAGTGGTGTTTGCTGAATCCTAGAAAGGCAACTGGGTTTCAGAAGAAGTTGGTTTTGTGGCTAAATCTGTTTAATTTCTAACCTGGCCCGCTGCATCCTTGAGCAAATCATTGGAACAAAGGTCCTAACGCTTTGGGGTGAAGTTCCTATTGCTTTCAGTGCTAGATAGCTTCCTGCCTAACTCTGAGCACACCCTCTCTGTTTTTCCATGTTGCAATCCAAACTCCACAGAAATCAGGAAATCCCAGGTTTGGCTCAGCAACTCTGTTTCTCATGCACAAAATGAAGATGAAAGTGTCTTCTTTCTCCTGTCTCTTGACTGTTTCACCTGCTTAGACTGTAAACTCTTTAGTGCAAGGGCTGCACCCTACACTGCATTACCTGAGTGACTGTTCTCAGATCACTTGCCAGTACCATTAGATAAATAAATAAGAATACTGAATTACTTTGGTTATCTTTGTTATTGGGTTATCACATTTGAGTGGCAGAATCCCTGGAACAATGTCCCAAACATGAGACCATAAATGAATAAAATATATATGCATCATTATGAGGGTTTTTGTTCTTATTATTACTAATATTACAATTGAATTTTTTACCATAAGAGTTTACAAAAGGCAACATATTTCCCACAGCTGATTCCAAAATAATTTCATTTTTCCTCTGATTGGATGCACAGACTTCCTTTCACTCCAAAAGTCTCAGTTCCCAAGAACATGGTAGTTCCCCTCTGTATCCTCTGTGGAGCACAGCAGTATGTACCACAGGCAGTAGCTTCTCAGCTCTGGTGTCCTTCCTCCCAGCTAGCAATTCCAGTGAAATCACAGTGCCTGAAGTTCTCCCATTGCACTCCACAGTGACACCACATCCTGTTCTTCAGTGCAGAGATAACAAGAAAGAAAAGCATCTAACTGTGCTCTACAGCACAGCGGGGAACGGTCTGCTTTGTGCTCATTGCCCATTCTTTTTCCACACCAGTTGTTTTGAGCCAGTGCTAGAGGGAGGTCATGCTGCAGTCTTCCAGCAGGTACTGTTGCCACTGTTGCATATGGTCCTTTGTGCCTTTGGAGAATTAATGCCTTTGGGATTTGTCACAGATGTAAGTCCCTTCTGCACCATCTCTTTCAATGTATCGGCAACTCTAAAAAAGTTACAGCCTAGTTCTAAGTGCAGAAGGCAATGAGGATGTATATCAGGCGAAGGTGTCTTTCCAGGGGAAATAATTCTAATAATATTCTAAAATGTTTGCTTTATTTTTTTTAAACACAGATCTTTAAGTCTCTAGAGGGAAACATTGCACTAACCTGGCAAAACTCTGTCATAATGATAAGACATAAGTTTCAGTTCTACACTACTATGCATCTGTCCACACGTAGATACAACTTTTTTTCTGTGCACACTGCTGCATATAGTTGTGTGTCCATATGCATGTGTAAAATATGTGACTTAGGCCTCTGCTAGCTGGGAATCTCCCTAGCACTCTCCAGCTCACAATGCAGTCATGTCCTGTAATGTCGTTATCTGAAACAATCTGCCTTGGATGCACTACTTCCAGCAATAATTGCCAGGCATATGGTGGTGGTAAATTAGGCAGTATTATTGGTAGTAAAAGTTAGAAGCTTCAGGTTTTCTGAATAGCATATTCGTATAAAGACTTTCAGAAACAACATCTTTAATGACAGAACCAACACCCCATTTCATCTTCCCTCCATTTCCTGGAATATTTCACTAGTATCTGTTTCTGTCTTGTTCTGTCTTTTGTTAGAGACTGCTGTGGTTGTGTTCTGTTTAAATACCACCTAGTTCCAAATAACTGCTCTCTGTTTACTTATCACCACCAGCTCTCTCACCAGTTGCTATCAGTACCTATGCCTTGCATAGGGAAAGCACACAAAGTTCCTCACTTTAACACAACATAATACAAAAGCATTTGCAAAATAATGTAGGAAGCAATGCTTCTGGTTGCTATTACTTCCACTGCAAATAATGCCATCTGCTTATCATTATGCCCCAGTGCATGATATCTTACATGTGGACAGAAGTTGTAATGTGTTGTTGTCTCTATAGTAAACAGCTTGAAAACTATGCCCTGGAATAGTGTCATGAGTAATACCCTCTTGGCTCTTTCCAATTAATTTCTCTGCAAAAATTTATAATAGAAAGCTGTAGTTAAAAAGCAACAAATACTGACTTGACCTTTTAAATTGAAATACCCATGTGTTAGTTTTTCTGGAAGGAAGAAAGAGAAGTTCCAGAAAAATAAAATAGGACCAGTACCCAGTAGTAAACCCAGAAGCTTCTCAAAGAAATGGGAAATATATGAGAAAATATTAATAAGTTTGAACAGTTAATACTAGTATGAATGTTAGGTCACAATTCTACAAAAGCATCACACATTTAGATGTTCCTTTTGTCTATTATTGTTCTTTAAACTCCACAAAAACTGTGATTTAAATCTCACAGCAGAGGTTGTTTATGTTTCCATACTTAAGAAAGTTTCATTCAGTTTGGGATTTCAGTCCAATTATCTTTGTACTGCATAATATTCAAAATACCTTAAGATTCTGTGTGTGTTTTCTGGCCACACAATCTATAAATAAGGCATATCTATGGACTTTTGCACCTGTCCTCTCACGTGTTATATTCTAGTATTCAACAGCAAACATTTGACTTCTGTCTGAAATTCCTGTTGCTAAAAAGCGACAGGGAAAGCGGCAGATTTCTTAAGAGTATTTTCAAGAGACAAGATCCTCCTGCTTTTTGAATGAAGAAAAGTTTGGGATGGGTTTTTTCCATTCTTTTGAGTGGAAAAGAAAAAGGGGGATTGAATTAAAAAAGGGTATTAAAAAAAGGGTAAGGAACTTTCCTACTAATCCACTGTCTTTGTTTATCAACAATTACATTTCCACAGTTACAGACTCACTGTGCAGCTAACAGTGGTCATTTCTCAACAAGCTATGAAGACA
>NW_010145630.1:35147-36744 GCF_000699245.1 Pterocles gutturalis | reverse complement strand
AAGATTAAAGGTGTACAAGGAACTTAAATTAAATACTGAACTTCAGAGGTCTATCTCTGCTTTCTCTGGGAAAGCTCCAATTTGATTCCACTTGAGATGAGGCAATGGTCGATGGTTCCTGGTGATCATTCATCACAGGCTTCAGAATGAATCAAATTTTTCTCACATGGTGTATTTTATATTTAGAATGTCAGAAAACAGCCTGGAAGATTTCCTGCAGGCAATAATCATCCTGAACTGTATCTCTCTCTAATTTAGAATTTAAAACATTTGATTTTGATGTGCTCTGCAGTTTCCATGTGATAAAAATATATGAATTATTTCTTCTTCAATAAAAAAGTGCCTTCTCTCTTGTAGAGTTTCTAAGCTATATTGTCTTTTCACTTCTGATGTGCTTTAAATGGTGCATTGGCTTTTTCATGTCCTAACCAGGGAGCAGGCAGTGATTTTTACATTAAATTGTATGATGAGATTTTTGTCTAGCAGTAAATGCAATGAGTCATTGTCCCATATTCCTTTCACCCACAATAATTGGGTTTTACTAAATAAAATCTTTTTGAATATGTAATTTGCCTATTTCTATCAAAATTAAATGGAACTAAAGCTGAGCTTAATTAGCTCATACTCCAGAATGCAGCAAAATAGCTTTTTGATATGTGAAAAACTGAAGTACTCAAATACTTTTGTTCTCAGAAAGAGGTAGGTTGTACATAGAATTCAAGTCACGCCTGGCCCAGCTGTTCAGACCAGGGCTTTACTCACTCAAAATCATGAGAACATCAAATTTAAGTCAGATTTCTGTGTACCAAGGAACTTCTGTTTTGTTCCAGCTTCTAACATAGTGGGGTTCTAATCCATGCCTGTGACTCCTAGATGCTGTTGCATTATAAATAAACCACATGGATGCAAGCAGCTCTCTGGGAATGATTGTTTTTAGGCAAATTAGAACATTTCCCTGCTATCTGAGCTGAACAGAATACTGTAGACAATGACAGAAAAAAACATCAAACTTTTGCACCTGTGGTGTGTCTACAAAGATGGCATGCTTGCAGTTGGCTCGAGAGAGCCCAACTCAGTCTAGAAGCCATTGAGGTGTACTAACATGGTGCAGGACATTAGTTAATACGACAAAGTAACCTCAGCAGAGGTTGTATACTAGGTTAGAGCTCTGGGCAAGGTGCTACCAGCTACAGCTTGCAGGCCAGAGCTGGCTTGCATCCAGCTAGGTCCAAGCAGGGGCAGGCTGGACACCTAATTGTCTGCACCCATCCCCATAGATGTGCAGGTCATTCAATGAAGACACAGACATCATGTCAACGTAATAAAATGGTGTCATTGTGGGATAAGTGTCTCTGGCTTTGAAAATAAACTCCCTTGGCTTTGCGGTAGTATTTGCACGGCAGCAGGGAGCCATTGCACTACACTGGTGTTGATAGGCACAACTACATACTACTGGCATGACCTGCCTAGTAAATGGAAAATACACAAACACAAGCACTCCCACTTCAGTTGCACCTTGTGAAAGTTAAGGCAATGTATAGAGATGCAGGCTCTAGATTTAGTTATCCTAAATACATAACAAGGGACTGTAACAACA
>NW_010145630.1:0-35116 GCF_000699245.1 Pterocles gutturalis | reverse complement strand
AAAAAAGGGGGGGAGCCACAAAGAATTAATAAAGTTTTTCAGGAGTCTAAATATATATTTAAGTAACTGAGCACACACAGTCTTTATTTTTATATATATAATTTTGAAACTGGAAATATATAAGCTTCTTATAAGAAAGCAAAGGGTATTAATAAAGAGTATTACAGCAAAGGGCATTAATAAAAACTATAATTAATATTAATATTAATATTAATAAAAACTATAGTAAGGAAAGAAGAGGCTTCTGTTCCACTTCAAAAATATGTCTCATATTTAGGATACAATATAAATCTAAAAAAAAAGTCTTTACAGACCATAGCGGTAATATCTCATTGTTTTTAAATGTGAAAACTGTGAAGATTCACTGAAAGAAATGTAAAATAGTTCATTTTGGTAGTGTAGAAGATATGCACACATTATAAGGAATCAGAGCAACATAGAAAAAGTACCCGAGAGTAAATTATTGGTATCAGCCAATACTTTGTGTAATAGAATTTGCAGCCTCGTACTTGAAAACCAGATGTCCCTGACACTTGAGCAAAAAAAGTATTCTTCTAAGACATAATGGGGGCAGCATTTTGGGGTTAGAGGAGTACTTGGGAGTAGAGTATTAATACCTTGCACGTGAGTCAGATAAAAGATAATGCTTTAAAGTTAGAACAGGTTTTCTCCATTTATGTACTGTTGTACTTTAACCATTCCTTTACCCAGGAAGCAATGGAAGACAACTGGAAATGCTGTTTCTGTGGTACTTCCTATCAAGCAAAGGCTAATGACTTTCAGAGAAGATCTTTTAATTATAGTACTAACCAACTCCTATTGCGACTTCTGAATCTGGATAAATATGAGATGTTTTTTTGGAAAAGATTCCCCAAACCTCTAGCAGCTAAATATTGACTGGAGAATTATTGAAACTTTCAGCACATTCAAAGTTAGAATATGTTAGGGACATTATATCCACAATAGTTAAGCTGTTCACCTGCAGACCAGACAGTGCTTTAAGATGTCTTGCAAAACTGAATTCACAGAAGTCTACAAATTAGAAAAATTCAACATCAAATTGTGAAGAACTTGGGTTGCTAAGAATAGTATCTTGAAATAGCAGCTGAATCATCGCTAATGCTGACTGCTTATTGAAGAAGGTGTTTTGTATTTGGTCTAGCTAGCTATGCTATACCGTGCTACCAAAGGCAAGTGTGAATAATCAAGCGAAACAGACTGAGTGCAAGAAATGAAAGATTATATATCATGTGCTAACAAGACTATTGACTTAACCCTTATTTCAGTGGTGAAAAGCCAGACGGCTTTTTTACTAGTTTGAGTGGGAACAGAACTAAACCAACACTGCATGCTTTCAAACATTTATTATCCTACCAGATATCCCAAAATTGTCCAGTCAATTATTCTGCATTTACTGTCTGGATACACTCAGGATTCTTCTCTGAACAAGTCAGAAATGTCCCAGACTAACACATGGTTGAAGAGATGTACTATCATGTAACATCTTACACACACCCTGACACAGAAGAAATCTGACCTGTGCATTCAATAGGCCTCTTCTCTTTTGAGCATCATGGAAGTGTCCTGATCCATCCCTTGTTAAATTAAAAGGTTTACACTAAGTCTCCTTCCCCTTGCACAGCAGAAAGGAAAATATTCCTATGTCCATACCAGTAGCTATTCATGACATTAATTTGGCTGGCAGACAGGAAAATGCTGGCATCTTAAAAAAAAAAATGGAACCTAGAAGAATATACAGTGTCAGAAAGAAGAAAACATTGCCTTAATCATAATGTAAAAGTTTTATGTTCATGGTTGATAACATCAAATAGGGCAGGCTCATCCAGTAAAATTAATAAAGATAAATGGGCAGAGTCCACCAAAATGGGAAGATTACTCATTGCTATATAACGGAAACGGTTTTAGTGCTGTCATTGAAATTGTACTCAGAACAGAAGTTCTCAAAGAAGGAAACAGAATTTATGAAGTTTTCAGTGAGACATTTAGACCTTGAAGGCCTCATGGGTTGCTATTGATTTTGGTGGATTTGAGCTATTATATCAGCTGGGTCTCTCCTCAAATCACTTACTTCATCCTACCTGCTTGCTGAGTATCCTATTTCACCCTGCCTTTCAGTACACAAACCCAATGAAACAGGTCCTGTCATATTAATATATTTATTCGGCACATGCTTCCCAAGGGTCCTCTACTGAAAGTCACAAAGGCAACAATGCTAGCTACAATTTGTGTCACATTCTCTTATGCACAACTCCAAGAATGTTTCCTAACACATATGGAACTGAATCACTAAGACTGCAGAGAAGCAATGTATTAATATCTACCCAAAACACTAAAACAAAACAAAAAACTCTGCTTTTCATGAGAAACACTCTTATCTTACAGCAAACTGGGTTTACCAAGAAAAATGCATTGAAATACTTTTAATGACAAAACCAACATGAACCAGCATGGCAAATTCTAAATCTTAATATGAAGTCTGAAGTCTTAAGGCAAGAGTAGTTGAAAAATAGTTCCCCCAGATGTTGTTGTTGTGCAGGCCTTTAGGGAGCCAGTAAGACACAGAGGCAGGTATTTCCACAAACAACTTTTGCCTAGGGAGGCCACTAGCTGTCCACGGGCTCCATCTGCAGTCAGCAGAGAAGAGACAGATGCTCTCAAAATGGCAATTCAGAGCCAGAGCCCAGTTTAACCACTCTGAATTGCTCTCCTGGGGGATTTTTTCTCTTTCCAATGACAGTAGAGCTTTTAGAGGAATATTATTAGCCTTAGGTAAAGTGAGAATACTCAGCTGAACAAGAAGCAATGGGTAATCCCCATCAATTCAGATAATGCACTTGGAGCTTGGTTTCCCCTGCTTGACACCTTTGTTAATTTCATTAAACAACTTGAGCAGCAGACAAGAGGAGGATCTTAGGTCTGCAGTAGATTTGTAGTTTTCCATTCTAAAACCTGTTTTATATTCCTCCAACTGTAGGGATTTTTTTAATGTCTGCTGTGGAAATTAGAATTTAAAATGAGCCTTTACTCCTCTGGGTAAATCAAAATGAATAAAATTATAGAATTATCTTATTTAAAAGAATATGACTCTGTGCTAACCCCTCAAAATGCTTACAGAACTTTTTAAATTTTGTAGCTTGTTTCTGATTCATGGGATGTGCCCTAATTTCCTGCAAGCAGCAACCCAACACCACACAAGTCCACAAGGAAATTCCTCCTGTGTTTGAGACACCAAGTAGATTTGTTGGTAGCAGTTCAGCACCAAAAAGATTATTTTCTGACTGAGAAGCCAGACTCAGATAAATCAGAGTGTGTGAAAAAAATCTTTAGAAGCTTTTTCCAAACAGCAGTAAACAGTAGATATGTTGAAAAGTGGGGAGTCTGGAGCTCGAAAACAGCCTCCCAAGCCAGAATTGCCATCCTGTAACAAGTCAGCCCTTTCTCAGTAAACTGTTCTTCTTTGCTCTAAATAGGACAGCTTGAATTTCCTATGTACGAGGTATATTTTACTTCTCAATATGCATGGATTCATACTAATAACTCCTGTTAACACTAATGGCTGTTAAATGCATCAGTTCTTGAGTATTTACTATTAAAAGACAATTTCTCACTTGTACCCTTGATTAGCGTTAACATGGGGCTAGGTAGAGTTTCAAAATGATCTTCAGCAGTAAATTGTTAGTAATTTTAAGTGTCAATAATCATAATTCACATTCTCTAAAATACAGTTTTTCGGAGATAGGGAATTTTCCTTCCTCATCAAGAGTCACAAAGCAGAGCTAGTCCTGAACACGGTCTTTGCTACAGCTCTTCAAAACATGGGCTGCAGCAGTGTCAATGAGTCACTTCATCAAAACCCTTTCGGCATTGACAGAAGACTCCTTCATCTGGCTAAGCACACCTCATAGGTATGGAAAAGATGGTGTTGCAAAGTTTAGGTGCTCCAAAACTGCCAACACTGAGAGGAATTACCAGTTCACACAAAACAACCATCAGCATGATTTAAACAGTAACCATGGAAGTACCTGGGGATTTCCTCCTTTTTTTTTCTTTTTTGAGAAAATGGGGAGCAAGCTTGAGAATAAGTTTAAGAACCATGATAATTTGCAATACAAAAGAAGAGACCTTGGGGAGGGAAGGCAGAGCCATAGGCACCCAGATTGGGCACTGCCTGTAGCTGCTCTACCAGCATCGCTGCCTCCACCTGGGAGAGGCAGAGCCCCACCCCACCATGGGTCAGGTGCTGGGACCAGCCTGCACCCCACTCATGGGAGTGAGACATGAGGAGACCCACATCAGGGACTGCAGCGTGGACATTGCAGGGGCTTTTTCACCCCATTTCACCTCATGTGTGCTGGCGGTCATAGGATCAGGGTGGGTGGAAGTAGGACTGGAATGTGTGCACATGTCTTTCTGGCATTAAAACTTTTGGGGAATAGTTACAGAAGGGTGTTTAGAATTTATAAGTGCTTATTAACATTTTAGAAGTGATTAATATTGTGGTTTATCTGAGATATTGTTGATATCAATCCTGAAGGTATAGTTCACTGTTCTCCAGTGAATCACACACTGTCAATAAATTAATAAACTGCTTCAAACCATTTAAATCATTTGATTTAAACCACACGAGCTGAGCAGGGTTTTCCCTGTAACAGTAAGTAGTGGACAAATATAACAAGTTGGGCACAGACCCAGTTTTACACCCAGGTCAAATCCTGCTGATGTCTCTGAATACTCAGTTCATGATCCACGCTAAGCAAAAACTGTGTTTAACCCAAGCAAATGTTAATGCAGAGAGATAATTATATGCGGTACAACCATAGCTCTGCTACCAAGTCATGGTTCAGACACTGAGTGACTTGCAATGGTAATAACAGCAATAATATTGAGCTGTGTCAAGCAAGTTGTGAATTATAAATCCTACATTTTTTAGAAAATGTTGATATTTCTTTTCTCTCACTTCCAGCAAAAAGCAAGAAAGAAACACATTTCAAACATTCACAATGTCAGAATAAGGGACTGAGTGTGTAAGATTTGACACAAAGAGGTAAGCTTGTGTGCTTCATCAAGCTTAAACCAATTTTTATGTAATAACTTAATAAAGTTCTCCTTGATTTGCACCTGTTTCTCCTCTCAGTCACCAGGGTTCCAGAGGGTGAGCTGTTACCAGTTTGATGGACACCAGTGCAGACTTCTAGACACAAGTACATGATGGTTACACTTTCTGTGAAAAGCCAGATCTGAAAATAGGTAGATGCTGGAATAAATTTCCAGCTCCCATTTTTTTCAGGTGAGTGCATTGAGCCTGTTCTCCATATAACTTAGCCCAAAGGGTATGAAAAACAGAATAGGTAGAGTACAGACAATCCTATACTTTGTTGTGTCACATCTTCCTGTTCCTCCCAAGTCTGAACAATGCATGGAAAGAGCTTGGAAACTGCTGTCGCACCCTACACTTCTGTATTAGTAAAAATGTGAATATATACTCTTTGCCCTAGAAGCGTGTGAGGTAAAGGCATACTAAAGTTGCCTAGGTTGCTCTGACCCTCGGGATGTCAAATTTCCATCACTTCAGATGCAGTGGCTGTGCTGGAAGAATCACTGCCTTGAGCCTTTCAACGGGTGCAGCAATCACTCCCCCTACGTACACTTTCACATTGGCAGTGCTGGGCTTCTACTTGCCATGGCTCACAGGCAACACAAGATCTCCGCAACTACCAGCAGCACCGGCAAGGAAAGCAGTGGTTTCACCTTCAGTAGCAGTTTGTAGTTACCTCAGCACCAAACTCCCACCAAAAGCTAGGACCTGGATATACTTGGGGATACAAACCCTAGCTCCTCTGTGTAAAATATTGCCTTTGACAGACACAGAAAAACATTTTCAAAAACTGACAGTGCTCAAGAATTTACCAATATAATTGTCATTAAGCAAATATGATTACTAAACCATCGAATTATACTATGAGAAAGACACATTATATTCTCTTCTCCCCTTCCATTCTTCCCCACTTCCCTTATGTGACACAAAAGGAGGCTCTGTGACTTTGCTCTGTCAGAGGCTTGTTTTCCTTCTGATATCTTCTCTTCTGTTCCATTGTAAAATTCTGCTGTTACCTTACAAATTCAAGTATGTGCATCACCTGCTCCTGTGATTTTGCAAAGCACAACCTCGTTTTCCAAAAAGGAAGCAGAGATTAAAAGGGGCTTTTTTTTTCTTTAAATAAAATGTATTAGAAGCTACAAAGGGAAAACATCATTTTTTATTATTTTTTTAGATGTAGCCCAGAGACAAATTTTTCTCTTCATAAAGTAGAAAATTGAATTATTCTATCTGAGTGCTCTCCCTTTCCTTCTCTCATCCTCTCAACTTTCTACAAGCAACAGAGAAATCATTAAAAATACATGGAGTCTACAAAAGTAAAAAAAAAAAAAGCTTGTATAAAGCTAAGAGAAAGGTTTAATAAAAACCTTGCATATACATTTTTTCACTTCTCACTTTTTTTTTCCCTCCTTCCAGACAGGGAAAATCATCCAGTAACAGAATCTGAAAATAGAACACAAATCCCATCTCAGAGGCAGAAAAAGTAATGATGTTAAAGTCTGATGTTTATGATGCCTCTCGGTTAGTGAATGGTGGCAGTAGCAACCTTACAGCAACAAATGACATGCAAGAAACTACTCATTAGTGAAGGACTGCTGCAGAATGTGATATATAAATGTCCTTATTTGCAATAAATATTTAAACATTTTATTTTTAAAAAAAGAAAAGAAACACAAATCAGAGTCTCCATTACCATGATTTGTTTTTAAAGAAGCTAAAATTATGTATCCTTAAGCTGGAAAACTAAAACACTGAGGGATTGTTGCCGGGGAAATTCTTCCCTCTTCTCCTTTTTCTTCTTCTGTTTTTCTATGTGGCAATACTTCCTACCACTTCACATTTTCTGTAAGCCTTGCTTCTTAGCAAATACGTACATAATCACACCTGAAAAAAAAGCATACTAGTGTCTAAGATGCAAGTGCCAGAGGGGTGTTGTTTAATTCCTCATAACTTAATTTATATTCACAGAGTTACATCACTTTGCCCCTGCTGAGAATCTGGCCTTGCAGTTTTAATAATGTACGAGCAGAGCAAAAATTATCTGTGCGCTGAGAAAGAAAAAAATTTTAATGGGTTCATCCATCTTTACAGCCTCACCGGTAGTCACCCTAACCTTAAATGAGAAGAAGGAACTGAATTCTCCCATACGTTGTACGCTACGCTGAAGAGGGAGGGAGGGAGGGAGAGGAGGAGAGGAACGTGCTCCCTATATCTGTATCTCAGTGAACAGGCTGCTGCTGTGGTTCCACAGTCCTGGATTCAGCTCCGCTTTGTGCTGCAGAAATGTGAAGCATCCTGAGTAAATGTATGGATCAAAGCTAGAATCTAGCTGCTCAGTCAGATCCTGCAGTGCCTAAATCTTAGTCACCTGCTCCTCTACCATCCCTCCATTGTATGGGTTCTAGCCTCCTGCTCTGGCACCTGCCCTTCCTGCACAGCAGCCGGGCAGAGGCAGGACTCCCACCACAGCCCCGCACGCAGCAAGCCTCTTCTGGTCCTCTGCTCTAGCTTCCAGAGACATGCCCCTCTGCACTTGTGATTGCAACACTCCTTTCTAAGGCAGATTTTCTTCAAGGGCTATGCCAACTTATGATTTTTATTTTTAAATATAGCTAGAAGAAGAAAAATACAACCCCACCTCCCACAGTGCAAAGGCACATGGAAGAAAACCTTAGTGGGTTTATTTGCATGCCCTGAAACAGGGAGATTTGCTTTCAGTCTTTTGTTTGTTTGGTTTTTACCAAAAGATTCAGATATCCATTTTTTGAGACACTGTCTCAAGCAACAGGGTAACAAAGCAGAGTTGATATCTAATATTTCTTCAGCTAAGGACATGCTAAAGTGCCAAAAAAGAAAACCTAGTGAGTCTCTGGTCTGGAAAATACGGACAAAAGGAATAGGAGAAAGAGGACATGATATACTGAGTGTCTACAAAAAAGCCATGTAAAATTTGTGCCACTTGCAGACATTACAACATATTTTTGACCATGCTGTGCAGTTATCTGTCCTGGTAGCTAAAATCCACACGTTTTTTGCACACATCTGTTAAATGAGCTTTAATCAGCTTAAGAGACAAGATTGAAGAGCTTTTGATCAGTTCAGTATTTGAGTTGCAAAGACGACATTAGACTCCTTCCTTCAAAGCCTTCATCTGATATGTTACAGGTACCACAAAGAAATAAGCAATTAAAACCAAAACTGATGCTTTCAATATGCAAAGGGGGAAAACCTAAATGCCATCTGAACTGCACGGTTTTCTTGAAAAATGAAAACTAAGAGGCTTCAGGTTTTCTTGCTTTGTTCTTTGATGTTTTGTGTCTTCTTTAAAAAAATAAAAAACCTTGCATGTTCTCCTCTGAACAAACTTGAGTACTAGCCTCAAACCCACTTTATTTTCCTGAGAGCAGAGATGAATATGAATTTATATTAATAAATCCAGTTGTGAGCGTAATAAGCTTTGGCAGGAAAGGGACTAGAGGAAGGTGAGCAATGGAGCAAGCCAAGAAAAATACCCCAATTAACCTTCAACCTCCTCAGTAATATCTAAAGTTGATAAAGGAAAGTTTGTGAGTTAATTTCTGAAAGATACAGCTCTCCATTAGTGCAAGTAGCAAGTGGGAAATTACAAAATAATAGAAAATATGTTGTGGAAAGAAGAGAACATTTTAGGCATTCAGAGAAGCTCTAACTATTTGACCTTTTTAGCTGTAGTTTGTAGCTCAGGTTTTCTGGAATTTAGTTAAAGAAATCAGACATGCTAGGAGGACATCCCATGGAACTGAAAAAGCTGGAGTCAGCTTGTCCATCCCCAACTGGTGTTTTAAGGGGATGTTATTATGAGAAGACTTGACCTAACCTTGTTAACACTCACATTCCAGGAACATTGGGGCACAATGTTCAGAAACAGAACAAGGTGAAAGACAGAAGGAGAGAAACCAAAATCCCTGCAAGTAAAAATTGTATGACAATGACATGAGGAAATATGCAGTCTTGCTGTGTTCCTCAGAGAAGAATTAATGCCCGTAGAAGGCTCTTTGGGCCAGTGCTGTTACAATAACAATGCATGCTTGCGCTTACAGGATAATCTTATCCATTGTTTCTGTTTGAATTTATAATAAAGAGAGATTACCTAATTAAAATTACTTGGTGACACTGCCTATCTGCAATTAGACATGCTCATGTTTGGAAATAGACACTACCATTACCAACAGCATTTCTGAGGGTAGTTTGCATTAAAGTGTTTCTCACATCTATTCCATGCAATCTTTGTCAAATGAGGCCAGGCAGAAAAATATACGTGAAGTTAGTGAAATAAAAAAAAAAAAAAAAAAAAAGAAATTATGTATTCTGTCTCCTTGCCAGCTGCTTTATATCCTCTGGCACTTGTTTTTTGATCCTATACACAAAATAATCTTCAAAACTGTAGCTACAAGTACATGAAAGTGAGAATCCAAACCTTCCAAAAGATTTTAAAACAAACAAAAACATCGTAGTATGAAGAATAATCTAAGATTGGATTTGGAGAAATACTCAAAAATAGTAAAATATATTGGATATGTAAGTTATATTTTGGTCTGGAAGCTGCACTGCATTGAAGTGGCATTGGATTTTCTTCCAATACATTCAGAATTTTCTTTTCTGAGACATACTTGGAAAAATGCAGAGTAAGCCATTTCTGTGGTCACCCAGTGTTTTAGGTTTCCCCTACTGAACAAAGTCTTTAATCTTTTCAATGCCCCAACAGCTTGCAAGGTCGGTGAGAGGGTCTTCAATTAAATCAATCTGAATTCGCTGCACAGATTAGAAATTTATAGTCCTCTGCAAATCTAAGTGCATGCTGTATAACAGGAGAATTACAATGGAAAAAGGTCTTCAGTACTTTGACATTTTTTTTATTTGCACACAGACAGCTGAATAGCGTTACTCACAAATTCTGCACAAATCATATATATGCATAGCAGTACATGTTAAAAAGCAAGCAGTTTGGTCCTATACTCCTGCAAATTTCAGTGCAGACTGCTTAAGGGGAATCCTGCAGCTTCCCTACAGAAAAGTCACAGCAGTGTCTTTCTAGTGAAGCCAATGGTATGAGCAGAGAGGGATATGAAAGGCTACGTGACATCTTATGTAGTCAGAACAAGTCTTACTGTGATGCCTGTATACCCAATGATATTTGACATGTTTTTGCTGGTTATATCTTCTTAGACAGATGTATTTTACTCAATTTTGCAGGTGAAAAGTGGAGATATAAAAAAAATTCAGTGACTTGGTCAACATAAGACATCTGGGCTCAGTCTGAGGTTGACTTTAGTCCACACAGCCATCCTTTTTAACAAGCCCATACACTTAGATTAGGTTACCACCTTGAACAGTTGTATGCTGAAGCATAGAATATCAGGGGATTAAAAACTTGATATTAGCTATAGACCCTTTAGGAGCAGTGACTGCAATGCTATTTCTTCTTATAAAGGCACTTGCAGGAGTAACAAGACAGGCTTTCCAGGGCTCTGTTTGCAGACAGAATAGGCACCAGGGTCATGACCTCACGGTGTTTCTTGCCCCAAGCATTTGGTGATTTTGTCTATGTCTAATATATTTCCAGACCATTGGCATGAACAAATGAGAATTTTCCCCTCTATAGACTTCCAAAATTGCTTACTGCTTATGCTTGCGCCCTTTACTATCTGCATACTCATCTGTTTTAAATTGTTTGAAGGAGGTAAATATTTACTGTCTCCTCTGTTTCTGTGATCATGAAAAAACTTTAGCATGGAAGAGAATTTGAAAGATAAAAACAGATTTGAAAATAGAAAAGCTATACAACATATTTTTCTTAAGCTACTGTGATGTTTGCTTGCTGCTTTTATAGAAACCATGAAGTCGCATTTCCTTTTTATGTAATCAAAATCACTGTCAAAATTCAAATATGCAACCTTGGCCTTCTTTTGCTGATCTTCCTCCCTTAGCTCTCCTACTCGATGAGCTGAGATGGTATTTATCAGGATTAACATGTCAGTTTTGCTTTTGGACCAGTTTTAACCTCTCCTGTCTCCCTATTCGTTTCTCTTCATTTTGGCCAGATTCTTCCCTGCTTCAGGATCTAACTTTGCTCTGACAGAAAGCTGTTTAATTTGCTTACCATAAAATGTTCACACTAAATCAGTGGGACTCATTTACTATTCGTTAGATGTCTGGGGATGTTTTAGATCTAAAAGTCTGTGTGCAGTTTCTCTCTAACAGCTAACCAACATCTCACCTACAAATGGCTGTTACACTTTTGGCATCAAAATCTGAAAGTTCTTTACAATCAGGATAACCCATCACACATGTACAGCATGCACAGCATTAATAACATAGGCGCCTTGCCCATGCCCAGAACATTGTGACTAACTCCCACTTCTCAGAAACACAAACTCACCCTCCCTTTCCCTCAGCCCTAGTTATGCCTAGTTCATGACAAGTTGACCTAGCAATTTACCACAAAATCTCTGGAATTATCCAGGGGGTTTGGTTACCAGCCCCATACTCATCCCATCCTTAGGGTTAGCAATAAGTCTGAGCAGGTAATTAGTAAGAGCAGGATTTTTCCCAGAACTTTGAGATGCCGTAAGTGTGGAGTAGCTGGTAGGATAGAGAAGACAGAGGTCAATGCCATCAGAGCTTACAGTAGGTTTTTATTTTATGACAGAACCAAGTTTGGGAACCAAATCTGATTAGGTCTTCAACAAAGGATTAGGAAAAGATCCAGCTATGAAGGAGAACATCCAGTGTGTTCACCTGGAGCTACTTCACCTCAGTTCACCTGGTGGGAGAGCTAAAAGACAAAGACCAAGTGGGAAAAAAACCAGCCCTCAATGAGGTTGCAAAGCCTGCCATTGTCGTTGCCTGAAGTGTCTGCCCAGAAGGTTCTTCTGCCTCTTGTTGGATCCATGGGTTTGCATGGGCTCCTCCTGATGGGGGGGCCAGAAAGAGCCCTGGGAGCTCTGGCAGCCTGGGAGCATCAGAGGGGAACCAGGGGAGGAAGTAAGCAATTCTAGGGATTACTGCTTTTGTTATTCTGAGATGGTAGGGACCAAAGGCAGCACTTCTCCAGCCTTTTAGACAGAGGAGGCTCACATCAGACCATCACCATGGTGATGGTCTCATCTGACAGTTCCAGAGCACTGGGACACACTGTGCAGCAGAAATGAGATGGTAGGGAAGTGAGCAGGTTTTGGGCTTTTGTGTGGCAGATATGTGTCAGACTGCTAAGTAGGCCAGGTCCCAGGCTATTGCAATAATAGACAGGAGCTTTGGGAGGATGGATGAAATGAAGATCCAATTGTCCTTTTTTCACAGTTCGTCCACCTATATCAGTACTGAGTTCTATCTTCTTCCAATGTGTATCTGCAATGTCAGCAGGTACCTCTGTGATGATGTGTTCAATTTCCAGTGTCTGTGCCTTTGAACTTCTTTCCTTTTTCTGTGTCAAGGTGATTATTGTTGCCATAGTTATGATAGACTATGCACTGGGAAGCCTTTGAAGGATGTAACCACATGAAGCCGTGGTGTTCCCATCACATCCTCAATGTATACAGAAACCCCAGGTCTGTTCCCACAGGGCTTCAGAAATCAGAGTCCTTCCCCAGGGAAGAGGAACCATTGCAAAGAAGGTGTATTTGAGGATGGGGGGGTTGGGGAGTTGGGTGGGTGTTTTTCCAAAGATCCTTGGAGCTTCCCCCTCTTTCTTTCCCACTTAATGTATGCCAAGTCTGCATCAGGAGATTCCACAGAAATCTGTGTCAGCTGGGAGGTAGACTTCCTGAATTTTCCAGAAACTTGCACTGTTCTCTGCTTTTACTAAGCAGTCTGCTTGCACTACAATCAGTGCTGAGATCAGGGCCATTTTTTCTGCCTTATGTTGCAGCCTGGCACCAGCCCTCATTGAGGCTTCTTGACTGACACTGACAAAAAAAAACAGTTGGAAAACTTGATTTGTCAGTCGGTTGAACCGTTTGCTGTAATTCCATTCATGTGGTGTGTGACATGGGCATGCACCAAAGAAAATGAAGGCTGTAAGTGAATAAGCACTCAGTCTTTGTCCTGGAAAGAAACAAACAGCTCTCAACATACTGAGTAAAAAACAATTCCTCGTGTTATCATATTTGCCTCTATCATTCAGTTAATTTGATCCAAATCAGAACCTCTCCAGGGGTTCTACCATATCTGTGCAAATGTACTGGTTATTGTATTAAAAGCTATCATTCTCTGTTGACAAAACCATGTTGTAATGTAACAAGAATTTCACATGAATTTGTGAAGCTCCGAAATCACCACAGTGTAAGGCACTATTGCATCAATACGTATAAGCACTCAAACGACTCTTTCAAGTATGCTTCCACTCTTCTTACTTCAACCATCTCTTTCCCCTGGAGCAAGGGAGCTCTTCCCTCTGGTGCATCAATTTCAAAAGCTATAAAGAATAGGAATTACACTCCTTCCCCATCTCAGTAAAGGTCTTAAAGATGTGCAAAAGAAAAGGTTTGTATTGGTGGAGGCTTTTACTACCACATGAAAATATTAAAAGAAATTGCTTCTTATTTTTGTTGGTTCTATTCCTGTCAGAACATCAAATATTTGGCATTTCACACAGTATTGGAAAATATATCTATTATTTTTCCACAGCAGAAGCTATAAGCTCTAATTGATTCCTGGTCCCAGTGAATAACATCAGGCTGAGTAAGCGTAGGAAACAATGAGAGTGTACTGTAAGCTGAGATCAATACAGCTTGCTTCTGAACCCTGCAACCGATCTCTCTGACTACATACACTGATAAATACACAGTACTGCCCCTCAGCTACATGTCATTAGCTACGCTTTTCCTTGAAGTGGCAGAAAGTAAGTGGTATACCTAGCATTACCTCAAAAACAACAAGAATGTTTTGTCATTCTGCTGACCCAGGGACACTTGTCTGGCATCTGTATTAGTTACAAATGCTATTAGCAGCTCCTTTAACTTGTTTGTAATTATTCACAGAAGTCAGCAGTAGCCTTGCAAGTATGTGTAAAACCAACAACGAAATGAATTTTTAATTTGAAATGTACCACTCTCAAAAAAATAAAGTGGCTAGAAAACAAATAGGTTCATTGCAAACAAAATAAATGTACTAAACAGCACTGAGCTTAAAGTATTACAGTATGACATAAAACCCCTGAATTGTGCTTTCAAAAACCTGGTAAATATCATTTTCAGATGTTAATGTTTTAAAACTACTTTGGCATTTTTCCCACAAACTGTGTGACTGTAATAACCAAGTTCCAGACACTGTATTTGTTTTTTTTTCAAGTTAGTACAATCTTCTCAAGACATCTAAGGCACAGTCATTAGTTTCACAATAAGATAACTGGAAAGAAAATCAGCTCACCTTCATAAAATAAGAAAAAGAGTTCAAAGATCAGAAATGTAATGGCAAGTCCTTCAAAGGACTCGTATACAAGGCTGTATATGCTGGTAGCTTACTAGAAACTCGGCTTCCCCTCCTTTCTCCGTTCTCTCTTTGATCTCAAGCTAAACATCAGAACCCAGCTTTTAAAATGAATTGAAGTGCCTTTCATTTTCTCTCGGCTGCCTGAGGAGCAACAACTCCTGCATCTTACATGAAAGAATTTATTTCTACCTAAAAATAACTTAAGTTTCAAATGCCCCCTGCAAAGAGGTTGAAATAATTTATCCTCAACTCTGTGAAGACAAAAGAAGGTAATTGCATGGGTAAGCCATTACCTACAGCAGGGAAGAAGGCAGAGGAGTCATTATGGATCTAGTTGGAGCAGTAATGGAACAGTTCCTGCTTGTCACTTCTGTAAGAAAGGAGCACAGTTCATATGTGGCAACCTTTGGGCCCCTCGCACACAGATCATTAACACTAGCCAAGCTGGCTGAGCTATTATTATAGATAAACCAGCTATTCTTATCCTTCAGGTGTTTTGTGGTGTTTTTTTTTCCCTTTCCTTCCTGTAAATGTTGATAGCGCTGGGAATTTTTGCTCATTTGAACTATTAATTTTCTTTGCTCCTCAGCTAACATTGCTCAGGGTCAGATAAGCATAAGCTTTTGCTTTCAATATGGTTAATGTAAGCTAACAGACAAGGTCTGGAGGCTAGGATACATTTCCACTGCTCACAGATGCACTTTTCTTTGTTCATTCTTCTCTGTGTCATGACATGAGTCAGGTGGGGGAACACCTACAGTTGTTGAAAAAACCTCCAAGCTCAAATTCAGACCAATTAACCTGTCAAGGTGCAGATCCTTAGGTGCAATAGAGCTGCCTTGTGGATTTCAGGACTGTAGATGCATGTGAGATTTCACCACTAATGTTTGCCCAGGTAAACCATGAGAACACTGTCTCTCCGATTTCCATTATATAAGCATGGCTGGTTGTACAGTGACAACAGACTCCCTGCCCCAAAAAATGCTGATGCCCAAATATGACAGAGCTTTCAATTGCGATCTGAAATTTTTTGCTATATCTTCCTTCAAAAGGTCTCTTCACTCAGAGATCAACAAGCTTGAATGCAGAGGCTTGAGGTGGGTTGGGGTAGTGAAATTTCTTGCTTGCTAGCAAACAATAAGACAGAACTCATGAATAGTTACATGATAAAATTTTTAAATATTTAAAGCTGAGAGAGATCCAGATTTTGTCATGATTGATGCCACAAATATGAGGATATGCAAAATGTTTTGACATTTCTAGCTTGAGCCCTATTACACATCTCATGTGCTTTCTCTCAGAGGTGCATTTTGGCATGAAAGGTTCTCTTCCCAGCCAGAAGCCAGATGGACCACTCCATGAGCCTTCACACTGCAAATAAAGTTTGGCCCTGAGAAGGCTAATGATTGTAATAGGGATGCTGTTACAGCAACAGATAATAAAACAAAGATACATGTTGGTTTTAATCTCTGTTTTTATTAGAGGCTTAGGCTGTCCTTTTACTTCTGCAAGAAAAGTATCCTACATAAATAGGTAATACAGTTTAAACGTGCCAGTATTAGATTTTGTGTCTGGGGACTTGCTAAACCATTGTCTATGTAACAAGAAAGAGCAGGCTCAAGGATGACAGAAGACTCACTTGGAAACTCATACTACCTGGCCCTGGCTTGACCTTGTCCTTCTTGTAGCATGAACCTGTAACACCTGCACGGCTAAGGGAGACATAAGAAACATCCCACAGTGGGAAGCACAAGAAACCCTTTAGGCTCTGGATTTTGTGCTAACTGTCCTACCTGTCACAATTTTGAATGTTAGCAGTAGACTAACTGCTAGTCTAAGACTGAAGGGCAGAAAAAGCTGGAACAACAGGGGAGGCAGGGGGATTAGGAGGACCCGAAACAAGCTTTAGGTAGCTCCACTTTGAAGCTGATGGTGATCCATGTATCTACAGAGACCCGCCAGCGAACTGAAGAGCTTAACTTTCTTCCTTATACTGCAAGTTAAAGACGGTGTCTCCTACCCAATCTTAGAAAACTGTTGCTTGAGCCTAACAATAAAGCAGCCAAAAATACAAAGTGTTTTCATTTTTCTGTAGCACTTCAGATTTTTTAGTTTCATCTGCAACAGATATATAGAGAAGACAATGATAAAACTAGTATATTGGATGTAATTCAGCATAAGTATTTTTCTATTAACATATAGCTTTGATCTTCAGAAAAATCCTTTAATATCATTATCATTCATTTTAGCATTTATGATGAGGAATTCCTAGGCATTCATGCCCCACATGTTGAAAAGTATAATTCATAATTTTTCTCAAACAGAGGGAGGCAATCTTTAAAAAAAGTTTTCAACTCGCATTCATTGCAACCGCTTCACTGCATTTATTTGTCTAGCTTTCTTTTTGTACTTTGATCATGAAAAAATGACCAGTTGCCATGCCTTAGACAAAAGCATTCTTCATTATCCTACAGGAACCCATTCAAGCAGATTATGAAGGTCTTCGTTCATTACATATAATAAGTTTATGATGTATTCTGTGTAGAATGGGTATACACACAGTAGTAAATTTTCTTGGTACTGGTGGTTTTAACAATCATTTTAAGAAAAACAAAAAACTTTTTAGAGTACTCAAATTGTTTTTTTCACATTTATTTACTCTAGTTTCCCCTTTCTTTTAAAAACAAGGGCACGTATGAAGCATAAAGTAAAGGTTTTAATGTGTGTCTCACTGCTTTTCAGTAAAGAAATCATTTGTATCACAGAGTCCTGCAGCTAGCTTCAGGCCTAAATGAAAGCAACACCACTGAAGTCAACTGTGTGATCCATCAGGAGTTAATATGGTCCTTCTAGATGTAGGCTGGGGCTTTTCCAGAAAGATGGGTAGCCTGTGCAAATTGTCTCCTTATTAAGCAGATGACTGTGTTGCCAGTCGCTTTTTTGTCCAAGCTCTCTGTAAGGAAGCTCTGTGAGGGAGGAGAAGTAAGAGGAGGGGAGCAGCAGATGCTGTTCCAGCCTGCAGGCTGCAGTAGCCACAGTCCTGTACTTGATCCTGTACTGTACACAGTGCTGTACTTGATCCTGCCTGTTTACAAACCCTCTCTAAGCTATGCTATCCTTGGGAGCTGAATTGAGGTATTCAACAAAGATGCTTCAGTCTCTGCAGAGTCTCAGCACTTCAGCCTTTTGATATTTGGCAGCTGATGGACCATGAGGACTCTGGAGAGTCACAGGGATTGCTGGAAGCACCAAAATATGGTCTATTCTGTATGGTCTGTTCCCTGTCCCCTTTCCATTCTCAGGCCATTATGGTACTAGTGACAGGTGAGGAGAGAATTTCAAGTCACTGGTGACAGTATCATGTCAAACTTGAACACCTGAATAATAAACACTTCTATTTAGATATGCATATACATATCACAGGAGGGTTTGCATCATAACGTTTCCTGGATTTTGAAGAGAGAATTTGCCTGAGGAGTTACTTCTATGTTTGCCATTGATACCTGAAAGAAATATAATTTGATTTTGCACAGAAGAGGCAGCAGTTTCTTCTGAAGCATCATCTTGGATGGGTGCAGACCAGTTGGCACTAAGTTTATTTTGAGTGGTTTCAAACCAGTTCCTGAGGTGTAACAGGGATACACAGACCATCATAGGAGAAGAAAGCAGATATATAGAAATACAGTCTGGTGGAGACTTCGACTGCCAAAGTGACTGAAGCTGTGAACCAACCTCTCTTGGGGAGAAAGTAACACATATCTGTTGGAGGAATGAAGACAAAACAAACCCAAAACATTAAATAGTCCTAGAAGACTGAAGAGTATACTCTGGGCTAGAAAATACTGAGAGTAGAATTACATTTGTTTGTCATTGTAGGCTTGGACTGAACTCCATTTTCCTCTGTCATTTTGAACAGGGAGGGGAAGAATTGCATGGAAGCAGTCCTGAAAAGACAAAGGTTCTTCCCTATTAAGATTTATCCTGAGAGACAACAACACTTTTAGCTGATAAAACTGAGGCATCTGAGAGTCTGGTGAATAAAAAATGCTAGCTTTCATGAGAGTGGAACTCAGTGGAGCAAACACTCTCAGTTGAGGAATGTAAGATTACAAAGAAACACCCGTAGTATATGCAGAAGTCTTGTTTCCTGGCTGCATGGCTTCTGTGTTAGTGCCAGATAATCTTAGTATGCTTGGTGTGACAAGCTTACTCTCAAAGATTCCAACATGGCCAAGTATCCATGAATAAATACATGGAGGTGCTGGGAGTAGTGATGTAAACGTGAAGAGGAGGATTTGTTTTTATTGCTTGTGATGGCACAGGTCAAGTAGCCTGGAATAATTAGTATTTAATCTTCCTTCTTCCCCTCCCTTTCTTTGAAAGATTGCAAGGATTTTAGTATTCCATAAACAAACTCCACAGTTTTAAAAAACCAGCTTGATAAGTGTCCAGAATACATTGCACATTACTGTAATGGTGTCAGCAGATGAGATCTTTCCTCATGACAAGAAAAATTCAGGTGCTTCTCTGCATACTACTACAGTATTGATCAGCTGTCTCTGTTTTTTCTGATAACAGGTAATAGTGACTTAAGTAGTAGAGGAGGTAAGAGCCTCTTTGGGAGCTACTGTAAGGTAGCTTTCAGGAATTTGTTTTTCTCCAGTACTCTGTCTTGAAGATTTTAATAATGCTCTGCCTCCTCCTTCTTCTCTTTGGATCTGGCAAGAGAATTAGTAAATGGAGCAAGTACCTCACTGTTAGATTCCTCTCCTGTTTTCTTATAGGGGAGGAATCCCTTACCTAAGAAATTCACCCTGCTAGCTGAATTTTTACAAAGCTTTCACCCCTCACAAACAAATAAAGAAAATCACTTCTCATTTTTTTCTGATGGAAAACAGTCTTTTCCATCTGAAAATGTTAAAAGCTTTTTTATTTTCTCCGTCAATAAGGGGATTGATCTCTGGTATAATTGATCTGGTATCCTCCACTTTTTTTTGCTATGAAATGACAATCTTTGGACACTCTGGAATGGAAATGAGGGTGAAATGTCTGCTCCTGGAACTACAAAAGACATAGATGCTCATACCAGTTGCCAGATGCGGTAAAACTACACCTGACAATTAATAGGGGTGGTGCCTAGTAATCATTTCTCAATATCTTATACACAGGTGCTCTTAACTGTGTATCTCTTGTCAGCACTATTACATTATAGTGAATTTGGGCATACTTTTTTTCCAGTCACGTAGGAAAATGCCCTTGCTTATTCAGGAGGCTTATCTTGCCGCAATGAGGAAAGCATGGGAAGATAAGAGTGGAACAGCGTCTTTTAAATATATCCACACTGGGCTTCATTTCACAATTCAGTGACAAGAAGGGGTGTAACAGGATGCTAAACCCTATATAACAAGGCTGTTGGGATGTTGGCTTTCAGTTTAGGTGACCAGTCTTTAAAGTGGGAAGGCAAGTTTAGAGCTGGTAAGATCCATCCCAAAACCATGCACAGTTCCTCCCTTTCAACATAGCTGAGTGAGTGCACAAACACCACCTGAGAAGAGGCAGCTGCTGAGAGTGGGTTCCTCTCAGGGGCCTTTGATTGCTGAACACTTCAAATATGGGAGTGCCTAATACATTATTTTTCTTACTGTCTCCAAAACCAACAACTTCAACTTATTTGCTCTGTACTTCCCTTACACTTAAGAAGACTTCCAGGGCATGGATAAGCAATATGTGTATGTATAAAGCAAAGCAAATAATACTATTAGGCAAATGCTAGAATGGCTTCCTGGGCCACTAGATACTGTGCCCTTTGTCAGCCAACTGCAGCCCCTCTGTAGGCATAAACAGCATTAAAATTGCAGAGAGAAGGCTGATATTGCTGAAGAATATAATAGCTTAAAAATGGTTTTGCAGGATTTTCAGAAGTTTAGATACATAAGGTTATTTGAAACCTGCATTGTGAGCTGTACGACTTCTGGTTATGATGAATCATCTCTGTGTGTTGTGGTTTTTAGAAACATACTGTTTATGTCACATTCAAACTAATATCAGTATTTAATAATTGTATCTGTGCTTGTAGCCCACAGTAAGCATTAGGTAATTTGTTTCCTTAACCCTCTTTCATAAGAGCTGTGTAAATCTTATTATCTTGTGTATGCCTTGAACTAAAACGAGTGTAGGCAGTCAGCATCATGGCACAGTCAACATGGAATAGCTACTTAAAACTGTGGCAGCATGATATTATGTTTCAGTCCTTCTACATGAATCGTTTGGAATAACTTGCTATAAAATCCACTGAAGACCACTTCAAGGACAGGAGAAAAAAACAAACCAAAAACAAACACAAACAAACAAACCAAAACTGGAGAATTTCTACTTAGAAAAATGTAGAGACAGAACAAAGGTATCTAATGTTTTTTTTCAAAAATACAATACTTTGTAGATAGCCAACACCAGAAACTGTCACCTCTTGGAATATCAGCTTTAAGCCCCAGGCTGTATTTGAGACAAATTATTGCATTCACTAAACAGTCACTATACCTAGGTGAACATCTGCATCCAGTGTGTGCTTGTCCTACTTAAAAATGTCAGTTAGAAGATGGATGATTAGCCTACTCTGTTTATATTTCACCATTAAAGGCACAAAAGGAACATGCGTTAATCACTGACCTGATACAAAGGGTGGCATTGCATCCTGAAAGAGAAAATCATTATTTTAATTGGAACTAATGGCTTATGGCCATGATAACTCATGGTGAGGCACAATATTAATGTCACTTTGTCTGGTGCTAGAATATCTTATGCCCACTTACTCACAGTCTGCCATGGTGTCAGCTGATGCAAATTGACACTGTCCTCAGGCCAGATCCACAAAAAAGGCTTTGTTGTTTTTCATCCCTAAAAGACAGTTCTGAAGTTCTTTTATCCAATGTCACCTGAAAGTGAGAAATCCAAGTACAAGCCGGGACTGCTCTTGTCAGCACTTAATCAGGAGCCAGTAATTACCTCCATGCATTTATTCCTCTTCTGTATTCTATACCAAGTGTGTTCATGTTAGTATCAAGAATAAGTAGATGGATATTTCACCCAGGAAAATGTACAGTGAAGCACAAAAAGGAAGGAAGAGGATTTTACTCCTGCCAGTGAGTTAGGTGCAATAGGTAATATTGTATAATAAAATAACACTGACATATACAAAGAGATAAAATACTGATTTTACTTAAAGATATGTAAAAATTGTCTTCTGAAAACTTCAGAAGCTGTTGGCTCTTGTGGACTGTTTTTTCATTGTTTCTGGAATTTGGAGAATTCTGAAAGAGAGGTTGTTTTAACCCTTTACATCTGTCATGGATTATTATGCGAAGAAGTGGTATCTGACTTGGCATCTGAACAGGAATCTTTATTATAATCTTTTACTTTTTGAGACAGAAGAGGGTGGTGGATGTTGTAAGCATTTATTTTCCAGTCTTGATCAGAAGTGTTGAGGATGTGAGGAATAATGTCTCCATGCCATATGTCCTGGGTTCAGCTGAAACAGAGTTAACTTTCTTCATAGTAGCTAGAAAGAGGCTGTGTTTTGGATTTATGCTAAGAAGAAAGCTGACTCTGTTTCAGCTGAACCCAGGACACCATAATAAAAAAGTCCATAATTAGAGATACTGGGTTTGACCTAAAGACCTTCAGAGCCATCACTTTAAATTCCTTCTACATCAGTTCAGCCTTCAAGATCAGAGCACCCAAATCATAACAGTACAGTACAACTAGGGACTTTGGACTAGTGGACTGACAAGTCTTCTCCCAAGAGCTGCTTCAACTCCTGCAATTTATATTTTTTAACAAGTCTGAGAGCCAGATCATAGGCCTAAGATTAAGCAATTAATTTTAAATTCACTCTTCTACATTACATTTCTGTAGTTAGGTGCAACTCTCAGCAACTAAATTGCAAAATCAGTGTATTCATCTTAAAATCTAAGTTTTCTTCCATTCTTTGATTTCTTACTTAAACAATCGCCAAATGCTGAGTTATGTTTGCAAAGATGCACAAAGAATGCAAGACTTGAAACTGTATCACAGTATAGATATTTGGCCACTAGTGAGCCGTAAAAGGTTTATTTCCAAGGTAGTACGTAACAAACTTAATTGACTTTTATTGATACTGTGATGTAAAAAGGATATTTCACATCATAACTTCAAACTCATCAGCTCCTGTTGACACCATACTGTAAACCAACATTTTAATATGTCAGCATAAATCCCAGTGATGTCTAACTTTTTTTCTTCAAAATTTTCTGTTGACACTTTGAAGTAAATGATCTGTCTCATCATAATCTACCATATCATAATCTTCTGCACGTGCACTGGTCCATGTCAAATTAATCCTTACAATTGTTTTTGCTTCACATTTTTTTTTTAATTTAAAATACAATGGCAGTATTTCTCATCTGTCTTGCAAACAACATTTCCATATACTCCGTTTAGGATGCTTTCCAATTGAAATCCATTTTTTCCCCTCTGTCTTGTGAAATCAATTCTTTATGTACATTGTTGTAGTTTGAAACATTTTTGACCAATTATCCCAATGGGAATTGAAAATTGTTTTTAAGCTACTACAATAATCCAAAAAAAAAACAAGCTCTATTTTAGGTTGATTTTCCAGTAGTCAACCATGACATGCAATATACAGTCTTTAGCTCAAAGGACACCCTGAGTTCAATGAGGTTTGGGTTCCTATTTGAAGATTATCCTTTCCTGGTACCCCTTAAGTTTTGAGTATTCCTAAGTAACACCTTTACAAAGTAGCTGTCCAGCCTATTATTCTTAGCACTTCCTGTTCCCAAGTGTCCTGCAAAGAATTTGCTTCCGAAACTCAGTCTCCTTGCTTTTTACCCCATTAATGCCTTGAGCAGTCATATATCACCCTGGAATATGACCAGGGGTAGTGCGAGAAGAAATTCAGTATATCAACTTCTCACAGTAGTCTGAAAAATGAGTCTGTAGACTGCTTGCAAGAAAAATTACAATAGATCTTGTAAATATTTCTCTAGTGTATAATTCCCTGCTTAGGCAAGTTTTCACTTTGGATCGAATTGTGGTCCATGAGAGGGTATTATTACTAAACAAAAAATAAACCTTAAGAAATTATGATGCTTTGTGAAATAGTGGAGGCATGGGGAAGTTATTGACTATTCTAAAACAAATGCAGGAACAGTTTATGTTATATTCATTCACCTTCCCAGAGATCATTGTTGGATGACAGCTTTGCTAACAGGGCATTTCTAGGCAGAGGCATGGTCTGCCCTAATAGAGTCATTATGAAAATAAATGATTTTCTTTATCCCCTCTCAGCTGAAATAAGGGCTTATGAAGCTGCATTTTGAGATAGTTTGCAGCAGTACATATGGTCTCCTTCTCGATTTGTTTCAAAGACAAGTAACTGAGAATTTCCATTTAAAAAGTAATAGAGATTATGCAAGGCTTAAATCTATGGTATGCTAAGCTAACTATTTTAAAGAAAAAGATGAGAGTAGTTCTTTTTTCTGTCCTCTTTTATAATTAAATAAATTAGGGTGAAGCCTGATTTTTACGAAAGCTTGAAAATACCACCATATTCCTTAGCAGCCTTATTAATTTTCTAAGAAAGTAAAAGGCAAACTGATTCTGAGAGTTGTGAAAGTCCAGCTATGCTTAATTCTGATAACTGTTAAAAAATAATTTGAGAGATTATTCCTATGGAAAAGCTTCATTCAGGAGCGCATGCCCTCTTTCTCTACTTACAGTTCACATATGTGTACATTTTTGTGCGTGGTGTCTAGCAACAATAGGTGTAACTCTGGGGCTCCAAAAGACAACCTTTAAAATTATAAAAGCTTTTAAGAAAAGCCTTTCATGCCAATAGATATTGAAATGCTTGTAGCCCTAAACTACACAATTATTTCTTAGTTGTCTGCCATTCGGCTGTGTCCCTCATATATGTAGCTGTTTTCTGTACATCCTGCAGCTGCTTTTCAGCCTCAAATTGAGAGATCTGGACAACCCTATTCATTAACACATCAAAAATGTATATATCCTGCTGTGGAGAAACGGCAGCTGCTGTGGGGCCTGTCTGAAAATGCCTGCTGTTATAAGATGTGTATTAACACTCTCATCTTCTAAATATATTCTGCTGAATGTCAGAGAAATAACAGATCATAAATACAGGAGGCTAGTCCTAATGGAAAAGATGATTGATCTAGCTAAAAACCAGGAAGAATTCTCAAGAAGGAATGCACTAACCTGTCAATATGAAACTTTATTTAATACAGTATTAAACATTACTTAATTTAATATTTAATTCACTAGTGAATGGAAGCGGGACCTAACTGTTGAGAACAGAGATAAGGAGTTGCTGTGAAGATGACAAGGATGTCAATCAATGATTTTGGGGGAAAATGTGCTGTCACAGATTTGACCAGTGCTGTTATGTCAAGTTAGAGAAGACCTTACAAGCATAAATTCCACACTTGGTCCAGTTTAGTCACTGGCTAAGCTTCTTTACAAGATACAAAAAGACAGACAATGGCATGCTATTTCAAGAGCACTGTATAGCAAAATGATCATACCAGCCAGATTTCCAGCTGAACAGCTTGGAAAGAGGAGATCTAAGTGCATCATCGGAAACCTGACAATGCACAAACCTGCCAATTCCTTTTTTAAAAACAAAAACAAAAAAAAAAACAAACAAAAAAACAAAACAAAACAAAAAAAACCCCACAAACTTAAATGCAAAAATGCAGCTTTGGACATTGAAGAACAAAGTGCTATCTCCACTAACATGCTCCTGTAAAACAAGGTAATCTTCCTGATCTTAAGCTTTTAATTCCAGTCACGTTTTGATAATCTGTAGGATAAAAATTGACAAATTTTACCATTGTTATCCTGTACCCCTAAACTGCACTAATGATCCCAATCAAGACTCCTGTCCATATCTAAAGTAGTTCTTGCTCTTCCAATTTGCTAAGTTATATAGAAAGATACTGTACCACTGCAGAAACAAACCAGAGAGAACAAGTAACAAATTCCTATAGAACAACGTAACATTTTTAAAACCAATGAGATTGTGATGAGGAAAGAAGAAAAGAAGAAACTAATTGGCCCTACATATAGAAGGTAATTCAAAATTTGGATCATTCCTATTCCATTTATCTGTTTTCCTTCTAGTGTCACCATTTTTTTTTAAGGTAAGCAAAGCAGATAAAAAACAAAAATACATGCATTATCAGGATGAGGTATCTTGGATCTTTGTATATAATCAACTCCTAGTAGCAGAACAATGTTTTCATTTTTCCTCTTCCTTTCCTAGTTCCAAACCATTTGGTTTGTTGAGGTTTAATTCTACTGAGCACTAAACCACCTCTTTATTTTTATAACTGGAATAGTTACAGTCAGCTCAGAGTCTGCTCCCTTCTTTGATGGAATTAGATTCTTTGATTCAGTCAATTGAACCATGTGGTAAAAATTGTGAGGTGTTGTGACTCTACTTCTTAAAGAGAGATTTAGCCTCTTTATCTTTGAGCCTGGGACATACAGGACACACATTCAGACAAACTTCATGGGTTACTATCCCAGAAGTGCAAATCAGGTAAAATTCCTTTCTAAAAACAAATATTAAGAGAAATGGGAAGTGAAGAATGTGGATTCATTTACAAGTGTTCTCAGCACTTCACAGTAGTGAAAGTGGGCCATCATCAGGGTATGTAGCCTGCAACAGAACTCTCTTCTCTATTTTATAAAAGTGCACTAGCACCCGGTTTTTCACTCGCACCATCTTGATTATTCAACCACACATTCATTAAAACACACGGAGAAGAAATCACAAATGCCCCCAAACAAAGCCAGATTAGCTGAAAGCCCTTTGGTGCTGCACATAAGGAGCCAGAGCAAATAGTCCAAGATTATAAAAAATGCAAATTAGTCAGACTTTGCAGAATTATCATATTAATATAACTTTTTCAACCACACAAAAGTACACAGCTTGGAGAAATGTAACTGAATGTATTTTAAGTTGTTTAGACATCCTTCAGCTGCTTACTGTGCTTTCTGACTGTGAGGAAGAAAAGGGAAGGAGGCTGCCCAACACTGATGCCCATTTATAACTTGTTCAATAGATAAAAATTATTGCTCTGGGCTATAAGAGCTGACTTTAGGATAATAAAAAGATTATCTATGGAAATCCAGAATCCATAGAATTTTCTCCGCATGGTAAACTACATTTTACTGAACCATGGGTTTTGATATAGGATTTCTGATACTGAAGGAAAAATAAAGCAAATAATTAATCTGACTGTTCTCAGCTAAACTTAATTAAAAGTTGAGCACTTCTTTTATCAATTTCTTATTTCTTTCATCCACCTCTTAAAGAAATGTTATTCTTGGGCTTAGAGTAAAATAAGAAAGTTTCACATAAAGACTTTGCCATGACCAAAGATAATGGTTTGTTTGCCTAAGGGGAAAATTGAATGAATTGTAAGTAATACAAAACATTCTTTCTAATTTCTTTTTTCCCTTCTCTGTCACATTTCTTTAACTGTCATCAGATGTAGTTTTAGCCCTATGGGCCTGCAATTCAGAGCAGAAGCTGTTGTAACCCCCAGTTTTCCCTGCAAAGGTCCTCTTCTAGAAAAACATTCTTTACATTTAGTGTGTTCCTCAAGACTTTCGGTTTTATTACCAGCTTGGGAAAGATAAATAAATAAATAACCAACCTTGTTTCTGGTACTTGCAAAATTTCTGCTTCAACCATGCCAAGATTATCAATATCCATCAGTCAGAGTGGAGATTTTTTTTAAAAAAATGGCTTTTGAATGTACTCTCATTTGCTCAAACTAAAATATACATTTCACATGGAATTAATAAATCAGGGTGATTGAAGAATATCATGAATAAAATAACAAAGGAAATCAAACAGGCATGTCATGAAATGCAAACATGTCTCCAGTTCAAATACTGCTGTTCTAATATTTCATTACAATGTACCCTTACTTATTTTCTATTATGAGAAAATGAAGCTGCTGACAGTAAAACTTTTTCTAATCTTAAACAGAAGTCTTATTTTTCTTTCAGAGAGTTTAAAGGAAGGTGTACAAAGAGCTACCTTGTCACTGAACTTGTACAAGCCCTCTTGCCAGAAACAGTGCTAAAAGTTCCAATACCAGCATGCTAAATACTATTGAAAATAGTAGGCTGCTTTTCCACCTCTCATGCTTTTTAAATCTTGTCCTTTTCTTTTTCTCATTGCAAAATAAAACCCTCTGAATCCACTGATACTGTTCTGCAGCATTTCAGGCCCCATGCATGTTTCTTTATAAGGTTCTAGAGGAAAGAGATTTTGGGGAAAATCTGTGCAAAAAGCTAATACATCTGAAATCATAGATGGCCCTTAAGCTGCAACCAGCAAAACATGCTCAGTAAAAAGGTGGAATGTACAAAATTGCTTTTTCTCATGGTGGGACACCAAGACTTTCTATGGATGTCTGTATCTGCTGGAAAAAGTTGATGCCATGGTTCTCTAGTCCCAAATTTGTGAGACAAGCACGAACACACAGAAGACATTAGATACTGTTTATGGACAGTGAATATAAGTTTCCTTTGCCTTTGAAGAAACATAAGCAAGGCAGAAGAGGAACACATATGCACTGTGTCCAAGCAGAGAGGAAGGTCAACTGGATCAAAACATAAATTTAACTACTGCTTTTCTGTTTTTTACTCTGTCAAGCAGTAGAGCACAAGCTCCTCTTTAGCTTTGAAGATTCATCCAGGCTTGGGTAGTTGACTTGTTCTCTTGAATAAAAGCAAGGGTGAGAGATTTAGGAAGTCAGAGATTGAGTTCTTGTTCTCTTGAACTGTCAGTTTCCCTGAAGGAAACTGAGGAAATGTCAGTACTAACTCAACAAACCAATTAAGACCCCAAAGTAGGTTGACAAAGTAATTAACATAGGCAGCCCTTTTAACATACTGTGCATTCATCAATATATGGGGAGGAGTGAAGGAAATAGCAGCAAAATGCCAGCCATAGTAACACCTACAAGAGCTCTCAGTTCTAGGAACAGCTACAAGCGAAGACGTCTGGGAAACAGCAATAGCTATGAAAAGTCTTTGAGTGAAAACTTCTAACATACTGTAACATTTTAATGCAAGTATAAGCAGAAAATAACATTTTTCTCACTCACCAAAGTAACACTTCTCTTTGTCAATGGAATAGTTGATAAATCAGTTAAAATAAAATGTAAATTAAGTTTTCCATCTGGTCACTGTGACACCCAATAATTCCAGCCAAGTAATGTGTTGTCTTTAAGGAAATAACTCTACTAAACAAAACTGTACACCCTATTTTTTTTTCCCTCATAGCTCAGTGTAAAACTCAAGATGGTGACTAGCCTTATAGAACAAAGCTGAAGGCAAGCACATTCTTAAGCAAACTCTTTCCACCTTTGTTTTAGACTCTCTGTGAAAGTCATATGGTTATATTATTCTCAGTTTAGTCAATGATAAAGAAATTAAGTCAAGTAAATTTAAATATGTTTTTCTAAATAAAGTCATGATTCTTACATTCAGCAATTACCATTCTTTTGCAATTCTATAATGATTCCTGGGCTAAATGGATTTATGCAAACTTAATATCATCTTGCACTAGCTTTTTTCCTGTTTTTTTGTTTTTTTTTTTTAACCACCTAGTTTCTTTAAATTTGGTAAATTCCACCTGAACTTTCCTATATATTTGTCACTCTCACCTCAGTAGTCAGTTACATTTGCTTCAGCTGCACTTTGATGGACAAGGCAATCCCCTTTGTCGTCTAACCCTTACATCAAAGTGACAGAAGATTCTGCAGTTTAACACCTGGAGAAATTTTCATTACTTCTACAAGATTTAGATAACACTTTCATTAACAATGCTTAAATCAATGTTTCAAAACACACAGTTCTAAAACTTCCCTTTGGGCTCCTATTTACGTATTTTTAAAGACAAACATTTCAGATAAATAAATGTAATGTGAACAAGATCTCACCTTCTGTGGAAAGGTATCTAAACAAGACATTTGTTAACAGTGCAGCAATAACAATTTCCACATTGTCCGTTATACAGAAGATATTTGTTTTATACTCAGATGATGTGATTTTATTTCTGAGCACAAAACTCCCCCCAAATAACCAAACCTAAACAGGTAAAATGTCTCCTTAGTGCTAAAAAATGCAGAGACTATTTCTGCAGTTTCACTTAATGAAAGTGATTGGTAAGATGCTTTGTTGTTTCTCAAAAGGCAGGGCTAAAAAAGAAATTGACTTTGAAATAGCATGTGCCACACCTCACTGAGGAGGGAAAGCCAAGAAAAGTAAACAGAAATGAAATATCTGAGTCTCTCTTACTGGGCTTCAGGTTTTCTTTGAAGTGTGGTTTTAAAGAGGGACTGGAGAATCTGATTCAGGAGTGTGACACTCCCAAAATAGACAAGAGTTAAAACACAACTCAGCCTTGTATATGCTTACCTGCTACTTTTCTCAATATTGTTTTGCACCAATCCTCCACAAAGATCATATATACTTCAATACCACTAGGGATGAATACAGTAATACACAGTCTTTCATTGGATTATATGTCTTGGTTACTACAAAAAAAGTTACAGAAGAGGTATTACTGTAAGTCTGACTTTTAGGGCAGAAGGTGTGAAGGTGGAGAAAAGAGAAGAGAGGAACACAACAACGTACTGGTCACCTAGTTATCCCCCCCTCAAAAAAAAATGGGTTAACTGTAATATGCTACATTATTTTCTGTCTTCAAATATCTGACTTATTTTCATTATGTGTGGGTGTAATGAGTCCTCATATAGTCAATGTGTTTACCTGACCTGACTGCAGGGAATTGATAAATCCATTACCTTCACACTAACAAAGTCCACCTTGCTTTTTTTTTGGTTTTTTTTTTTTGTTATTATTATTAGAGAACAGAATTTAATGTTGCAGAACAAATCAGATGCTAGACATCTTCAGTGCTTTAACAAATTTTGTTCCAGGCCATCATGCCTAATACCACAATCCTGTATTTCTATCTTGTTTATGAAGTTAGCTGGAAGCAACTTGACAGTTGCTAAACTTTCAGTGTGGGTAGAGGAAGAGAGGTTAACTAACACAGTTATGCCAGTCTGCTCCAATCAAAGTGCAGTTATGGAAGCAATCCAACTATTGTTACAAATACTAAGTAATTAGGTTGATTCTGCTCAGTTCGTGGTAGACAAGAACTGGAATCACAAATCCAAAAATCACAGCTTGTATTGACTGCCAGTACTGATACCAGTATCAGCAGACAGACAAAAACTGTCTACGTAGGATATGAAAGCAACACTAACGCCCTACTATTCACAGAAACAGCTTGTTGCTGAAAAATATTGCACACCTTTTCCTTGGTCCACCCTTGACTGACACAGGGATCAGGACATCATTCAAACATCACTGTTTTGCACAATTATAGGTTTCACACTTTGGAAAGTGTGAAACTGAATATAGGTAAACCATGAATTCCAGTAATATCTTCCAAACACAGAACTCCCTTTGTAAGCCACAATATTGAGATTTTCCTAAAAGTGAACATGACACAAGACACCAAAAGGCCCTTGATTTCCAGACTTCCTGTACTGAAACACCAACTAGCACACAGCAACTTTTGAGACCAAAAATCTGAATCACTAGTGTGCGACACTAAAACAAGAGGGCTCAGAATAAAATGTGTACAGCATATTGTTGCGGGGTGGGTCTCTCCCTTCACTCTTCCTCTTGGTTCAGCAAGTCTTAGTATTATGAACCTGTTTGCATATTGCCTCTGGGCTTTCTCCTACTCCAGAAGTCGTCCATTTTCTCCTGTAAAAAATCCATCTTTTCACCTCTGAGGACCACATACACACCTTCCCCCTGTGCTTTGTTGAAGTCTTTCAGTTTATTTGTACTACAGCCTCTAGCTTGCTGTCTTTCTCATTTTCTTTAGACAGTAGAATAAAGTTAGCAGACACCAGTTTTCTGCTTGAACATGTTCAGTTGTTTAGGAAGGGACTCACCTTCTCTCCTTTGGGAGAGCTCTACCTGGCTCAGACTGCAGCATACAGGATGAGGCAAAAAGGCAACTCTTTCACAGCCCTGGCCTCTAACAGGACATACAATACTCATGTATCGTGCTGCATACTGTTGTGATTTCAGTTTTATTTAATATTTAATCCTTGCAAGTGAAACACATGCCCTTTTCTTGTATCCTTTTCCTCTCTAGGTAAGAACAGCCATTTTCTGCCACACAGAAACATTAGAAATGTTTTGCTTGAAAACATGAAAAGAGAGACAGGGTTCCCTTTCTCTAAGTAATTACAGTGGTGCACATTGCCTTTTGAGCAGGTTGCAATAGGAGTGTATTGTAAGCTGTAGGTACATGAGCAATTGAGAATATTTCAGGGTTGGTACATGGTCTCACAGTGAAATGGCAGGTTATTCTCTTTAGCCACCATCTGTGTGACTTCACCACTGGCAAATTTAGTAAAATAAATATGCTATCATCCCTCAAATATTAGGCCTTCGGGGAGAAAAAAGCCTGCCTACAAAAAGTAACTCTACAGTAGAACGTAGGAAACAGCATCACCTTTGATTTTGTTTAGTAACTTAATGGCATACAACCAAACACATTATGCAGTGTGTTGTGAAAAGACCTAATATTTCCTTAGAATCCCCTGAGCATTTTTTAAGGAACACCAAGTAAAATAATGCTACTGCAAAGCCCCAAGCATACTAAATCATGAGTCTGACACTACTTTAATAATGTATCACACAAACATGGTTCTGGTCTGGTAGCATCAATGGGGGGAGGTATTTTATTAAGTGAAAACAAGAAGACATAGAGGAAAATCAGAGTGAAAAGCTATTGTGAAAATGCATGTTTTCAAAATTAGGAGATGTCAAAACTATAATTTTGCCTGAATTTCTCAAAGTCTAAATCAATTTTGCTTAAAGTCTGTGCTTTATACAACAGTTTTCGCTTCAGTCTCTTAAAAAAAAAAAAAAAAAGGGTTAGAGGTTGTATTCTGTACATTCAGTTATCCTCAAAAATTCTTCCTTTCCCTTCATGTACTATCTGTATGTTGGCAGTGGTTTTAAAAAATCAGTTCAAAAAATGCATGCTAAGACCATATATACCTTGTTACTAAAAGACATATCATTTACCTCTTGATTGTGGTATGCCTAAGTGATACCCAGATGCTCTATAACTTATTAATACCTTTTCAGCTTCCCAACTGAAGGCTCAAACTCCTTGCTGCCAAAGTTTATATGGCTTCCCTTTCTCTCCAAAGATGAGTATAATAATGCAGTATAATAATCCTACACCCTCTAGAATTGCTTAAGCATTTCCACATAAAAACCCAGTCTTTTGGGTTGCCTTTGTAAAAGAGCTTACTTATGAGCAATTCTTTTATAAAATGTGTTTTCAAACTGTGTGTGGACCTGACCCCGGTTCTATCATTGTGACAGAACTGCATTGAAGTTGTGTCACTTTCGCCTGCTGCAGATTCACTCTGAAGCTGACAAATTCTGTATCTACAGGCTGAGTTTATACACTGTATATGTCAAACAGTGCACTTCAGCTTCTTCTACAAACAAAGTGGTAGGAAAGATTGAGATGATGCTTATTTAAAAAGAAACAGCAAGCAAGCAATAGAAAGAAAAAGAAACAGGAAAGTATAAAGTTTAAATATACTTTGTAGCATTGTAAATCAATGGGACAAATCTGCATTGCACTTATCTATCACTAACCTATAGTTGTATTACATAATCAAATGTAGAAGTTGGTAAAATGGGGAGACAGGAAATTCTTTTCAAATTTGGGTCTGATATGCTTTTTCAAACCTTCAGACTCTGAAGATTTTGCAAATGAAAGACAGGTCTCTTCTTGGTCCAATAATGCCATTCCATAAAAACACTACAAAATATTATCTGACACTTCATTAGTTTGCTTCACTAGCTTTCCTGGAAATCACTTAGCAACAGAACTCCCCAAACACACACATGCATGTCATTAAGTAAAGAGAAATGGCTTCCAGCTCTAAGAAGGTCATCAAAATCATAATTAAAGTAAAATGCATTACTATGTTGAGCTCATTTGTAATTAAAAAACAGACTTATGAAAGATGTAGCTGTTCATCTCAAACCTTTATTTTATAACTCTCTTCCCATTTTCAATGGTCTCAAACAAGATTTGGAAACAAAGGAGCATTAAAGAGTAAACTAAGTAAGTATGAGAAAAACAGCAACATGGAGATATATGGAAATTAGTGCTGTTTAATTCAAAGACATAACAACAAAACCATATGCTAGCATCAAACAAACACTGCAAGTTAATAAGAAATTCTGATTCCACATTTGAGAGAGGTCAGTCTCAAAAGGATCTTTCATAGGTTTAGTTTACTCACCACTCAAAAATCTGAGTGAATAAGTAAGCAGCTCTGTATAGAAACAAGCTCTAGATTAATAAATATAAAATGGATTATGGATTTGGGAAGTTGGTTTGTTTTTACTACTTCTACTTTCCCAATTCTGCCTCTGAACACATCAGCCAATTTTGTGAACTTTCAAGTCTCCAATCTAGCAAGAAAGGAAAGAGTTTTGTTTTCTTTCACCGTGTTCCAATACTTTCAATTTTACACTCAAGACACTGAAATAAGTCCCTTTTCTTAACAATGTTAAGGATACTGAACATTAAAAAAAAAAAAAAAAAGTTGACATTTTTCTTCTGAACTCTCTCTAGTCTAATCATTTTGAATATACATTCAGGAAACACAAGTACAATTTTGTTTCCTTTCCATTTTACCTGGTATGATGCGTAAGCTGAGCCAGAACCCACCAGAAGAAAGTCAGTAGTATGTTCTGTTGACTTTGTTGACATCTGTAGCCCAGTAAGTACGATTTTTTGCCATCCCTAGTGGAAGGCCACAGGCTTTGCATTGACTGGCAAGGGCAAGGTCTCAGCTCTCACCCAGCTGGTACAGCCTAAGCTGGATTTAGCTTGCTGCAACAATTGCCTGGTGAATTCACTCCAAGTGTGTTACCTTAACCTCTCTGAGTACACTGTGTAGCAGTAGTCCCATGGGCCTAAAGAGTCAGAGCATGACAAGCAATAGCTCTTTCTGTCAATCATAGCTGGGAATCAATGAAAAAGAAGCTGTCTCTTGTGAGAAAGCTTGTAGAAACAAATCTGAGACTGATCCTACAACTGGAGTGTTGCAATGCAGGGATACAGGCTCTTCAGGAAGGACAGGCTGGGGAGACGAGGAGGGGATGTTGCCTTCTATGTCAAAGACCAGATGGAGTGCATGGAGCTCCACCTCGGGTCAGATGAAGAGCCAACAGAGAGCTTGTGGGTCAGGATCAAAGGGAGGGCAGGGACAGGGGACATTGTAGTGGGGGTCTGCTACAGGCCACCTGACCAGGGAGAGCAAGTGGTTGGGACCCTCTACAGACAGATAGGAGCAGCCT
>NW_010145629.1:0-443 GCF_000699245.1 Pterocles gutturalis | reverse complement strand
TAAAATACTTAGAGTTCTTTGTGCACATCTCTCCTATTACACAGTGAACAGCATATCTGTTGACACCATGCTAAAGGAGCGTCACCAGCACTGCCCAGCCAGGCATGAAAGGTTGTAGGGAAGGATCAGACTAAAAGTATAAAGAAGGGATGGAAGAGTGGAAAGAAAGAAGATAAGAAAGGGAGGGGGGAAAGAGGAAGGAAAGTAAAATGAGAGCTTGAAGAAGAAAAAGAGGCATAGAAGAAGAGGGAAAAGTATTCTGAGATGGACAAAGTTTTGAAGCTAGATTCGATGGTGAGATGATAATGCAACCCACAACTAGAGTTTATCATAGCAAGGAAGAAGTTACAAAAAGAAACTGAGATGCTGCAGAGAGAACAGGTTCTGTCTAATGATGAAGGCAAACTAAGAAATTTGCATGCCTTCTAATTTTGCCACTAGTA
>NW_010145628.1:0-17043 GCF_000699245.1 Pterocles gutturalis | reverse complement strand
GAGGAAGCAGAGGGACGCGGACATCTTCACTCCCCTAATTTCCTCCCTGCCTTCTGCAGCCATTTTGCACCAGTAAAAGCTGAAGGGAGGGAGGTGTAAAGAGGGGAGGGAGGGGGTGGGCTGCGGAGGATGAAGGGAAGAGGGTAAAGAGTTGCGGAGAGCAAAGGAGCAGCCATGGGAGATCCTGGCAGGTGTGTTTGCCAATACTGACTCACAGAAGCAGCAGCTGTCATCAGCATCATGGTGAAAAGGAAAAGCTCAGAGGGTCAGGAGCAGGAGAGGCATCCCTCTGCCCATCCAGACCTTCCTATGGAGGCAAACCAGGTGAGAGCAGTGAGCCTTGGTTACTTGGGATACAGCTGCAACAGGGCAGTGGAAGGGGGGGTTGGGGGGGGCAGGCCAGCTGCTGACCAGTGGTGGGGAGGAAGCAGTGACTGCAGCTGCAGCATGAAGGCGTGAAACAAGCTGTGCTCTTTGCACTCAGTATAAACCAATCTGTGTGTATTGGGGATGGGGGAAGGACTGAAGGCAGCTTAACCTAGTGGCAGTCCCTGACAGCTTCTTGATTTGACTTTAAAAAATCCATGTGTATGTTTGTCTATGCACCTCTCCCCTCCTCCCTGTTGTCTGCCCCCCTTTCCCTCACTCCCTGTTCCTCCACCCCTACTTTTAAGAGGACTTCTGGAACTCTGGTACCAGAAGCAGCATCCGTCAGTGCTGCACTGGACTTGCAGCTTTGCTTGTTTCTGTATTTGCAGTGTTCTGGAAGTGTAATCTATGCTTTGAGAGAGGTTCTATGCTTTGAGAGAGGTC
The DNA here is from genome assembly GCF_000699245.1 of Pterocles gutturalis. Taxonomy (NCBI): domain Eukaryota; kingdom Metazoa; phylum Chordata; class Aves; order Pterocliformes; family Pteroclidae; genus Pterocles; species Pterocles gutturalis. The sequence goes on along the minus strand of NW_010145628.1, from coordinate 16,230 downwards.
AGCATGCAAACAGATATGTCAAAGTCTCACCTTGTTTCATTGGATTGCAGAATAATATGTGTGAGGGGCAGGCTGAATGTATGGCTGGGGCTCATGTTCCTTGTGAATCCTGTCTAAAAATCTAGAAATCTAAACTGAAAACATTGCGGGGGGGGTGTTGAAAGGTTTGAAGGTTGTTGACTTTAAGGCCTCAGTCTCAAAATCCCTTTATTCCACAGTTTCAGTGTCCTCCAAAAAAAAATAAATGCTGCAATAAGGTGACCCAATTCATTTTTAAAAAAATATTTAACTCTGATCCCATTCTGGAGAGGAATGACAGTAGAGGGTAGGTGTTTTCTACCTACAGGGTACAGGCCTGTGTTTCATCTTAAGCCTTCCACATCGTCAGCTGTGGAGGAAAATAATACAAAAATTACAAGTGGATCTCTGGCTTAAAATGGAGACAAGACAAAGTTCAGTAGTATTTAACACATTTTAAACAGAATATTTTGAAAATCTTTCACGGAGGTAAAATGGCTGAAAACTGTCTGATGGAAGATTTTACCCATGGGGAAGAGGGCTTTTCTTGAGGGTGGATTAACTGCTTCTTGGCATATCAGTGTGGGTACTTTTGTCTTCCAGAAAAGGTAACAGCATTTTGTCAGATGTCATCAACAGGTACCTGAACACTGTTTTGGCCAGATGTCTTCCTTTATATAAGGTTTCTCAGCCCTTTGCCAACCTTCTGACATGAGAAAAATCCGAAAAATAACTAAGCAAAATCCACACTTGAATTACTGGCTCTAACAGTTTTTCTCCCTTCCTTCAGTGCATTTTTAAGACCTAAACTGGGGAAACAATATGAAGCTTCCTGTGTGGTATGTACATGTTGATCTTTTTCAACTCCTATTAGTAACTAACTTTTCATGCAACGTGATCTGACTGGTGGCTGATCAGCAAGCTTCTCAGCTTACACCAGGAATGGGCTTAGTCCATTCAACTTAACTTTGTACTGTTATCACATGAAGTGATTTGAAACATTTTGCTATGTAGAGAATTCGGATATCATGTGCATCTCCAGACACAACAAAAATGTATTGATTTGGGTATTATAATGAAGTAATTAGCAATTAAAGTAAATAATGCTATGGGCAGACTGAGCTATGACAATCTGGGTCTAAACTTGCAGTTCATCATATGTGTATGTGCTTTCAGATGAGCTTGGTGCCACTTCCATTTGCAATTACTGGAGTTTTCCAGACTTAAAATATTGAAAATGTGGATGTTACTAACAGGCTTTAAACAATACTTTTACCATTGTGCAAGATGAAAATACCTCCTCTACTGGAAAATAGAGGGGGCATGTCTTAGCAGCATCATTAAAGAGAGGTTATTGTGCAAATACCAATAACTCTTATTTCTAAGCGTACTTGGAACGAAATCTCATTCTGCTGTCTAAAAGGAAGAGAAGGGGAAGGCATGCAGCAAGTTCAAGTAAGATGGATATCTAGGGAATTCCTCAAACTGTTGCTGATCCTTGGATGACTTAAAGTACATTAAGCAGTTGCAGCCAAACTTGACAGACTGGAAAAACTTGGTCTGGACATGTTATCTTTAATAGTTTAGAGTACTTGTATCTCTCTGCAGCAATTTTCTGTCTTCCTTCTCACAAGATATTAAGCTGGAGAAGCCCTATCTGCTGCTGACTAATTTTCTTCTAAGAAATCCATAAATTTTTCAGGGCTGTTGCTAGATACCAAATACTGATAGAGGACTGCTGGCTTAGTGTGTTGATGAGTAAAATGTATTGCAATTCTGGCACACGGAGCAAAAAAGCATCACCACTGGTCTATACCATTGGCAGTTCCTTGTTGTTCAGAGGCTAGAAAATGGAGCTTGTTGCCTTACATCCTTTATCAGGAGTCACAGCAGTGTGCAGGAGCCATGTCTTGAAGCATCTATAATCTGAAGCTGTGGCCCCTCCTGTGAGCTAAAATCTGTTACTGCTGGGTAGAGGGACAGAACTTCCTTCTCTGTGCGTTCTCCATGATATCTGTCTATGACTTCTTTGTGCTTCATGCTATGCTGTTTCCATTAGGTCTTCCTCTGTGTCCCCCCAGCTGATTCTAAAGCACCTTTCTTCTCTGAGTACAAATCAGAATTTACTAAGTGTAAAAACAAACAAAACCCACCCCCAAAAACCCCAACCAAAAAACCCCAAAAGCAACTGCAAGACAACATAAATCACACACTTCAGCCAAGGGAAAGGGAGCTCTGGAAAAACACAATTCATGAAAATCCAATCCATTTCCACCCCTTGGATGAAGGAGAACTTGATTCTTCTCGAATTTTTAACATAATAATTAAATTATGGTAGAAAGCTTTCAGATATAGGGCTTAGTTTTGAGCAATTGGTGGGATAGAGCCTGAGCTGCTGCATCTGCCACCTTCTTTGGCTCATCAGTTTCCTCTCCCTGCCAATGCACAGGAATCTTTGCCCACATCAGCACCATCCGTATTATCCAGTGGGGTAGCAGAGTGCTGTGTGCATGGGTGAGACAACGTTTCTGCAACTTGACAGGTAGTAGGCTTGTCTTCTGAAACATCTAGCTGACTGTCTAACACCACTGTATTGACTAGTGTGCCTAAAAATACTGTGCACCTGTTATGTGATCTGTCTTTTTAAAATTCTGTAGATAGAATTCTTCTAGGCCTGTCTATAGGCTGTTAACCGTCTGACAATGCATATGACACAACATTGTGCAGTATTCTATTATTATTCTTGGCTCTAAACTTGCTGCAGTAAAATTTGCTGCATATTGTGCATTGAGGAGGCAGATGCTGGAGGCCTGGATACAATGAGTACAGCATCTGGTCTGCAAGAACAGATTGCATTGCTTCTGTAAGCTTTGCTTTATACTTTAATACTGGAGGCAAAACCTGGCCCTTTCATCGCCTTGTTTTCCTTACCTGCACAATCACACTGACTTCAACTGGTCTATGAGTAATAGCCTTTAATCTGAAGATAAATACCACCCTGCCCATTGTCTTACACTATCTAAATGCTCTTGTGTCGCAGTATGGATTTAATGTTCTTCCTCCTCCCCCTTCTGAAGTTGCTCTGTCTGACACAATGTCATTCTTAATGTGTGTGAGTCAAAGCTGTAAATGACCTAACAGGAACATATATATGAGTGCTGTACAAAACCAGAGCACTTTTTGGATGAGGGAAAGGGACTCAAGGATACGTGTTAAATTCTTTTACCCTGGATTGCATTAGGCATGGAAGAACCCAAATGTTTTATGGAGGATCCTGCAAATGCAGTGTTTACCTCTTTTCTGTTTTTTTTTTTACTTGTTTTTGCAAATGTAGTAACATGTTTTGTTGTTATGAATGATTAAAAGACAGATATGGAACAAAGTTTAAAAAGAGGCTGCCAAGGACATGGTTGCAGAAAACTGAGGTTTTGAAACAGGGGAATTTTCTGTGAGTGAAGTACTTGGCATCTGTGTTTCATTGCTTGTCAATATTTGTACACTTGCTATATCCCCTGTGCGATGAACTCCTAGCTTAATGTTTTAGATCTCTGTAGGAACTCTTCCCTACTCGGACGACCTTCCCCAGACTGACAGTACTGTCTGTCTGCATTTCAAGTTCTTTCCAGTCAGTCTGAAGTGAAGCAATGGTATTTGCTTTCCACCATGATGCAGCCTGAGCTTTGGAAGAAAGCCTATATATATATTGCCTATATAGGCCTCTTCAAGCAGCAACCTGTTCCCATTCCAGCAGCCAAGTGACACACAGGCTGACCCTGGTCACAAGGTGTTTGACAGTCCCTTTGGTTCTTGGAGGAGGAGAAAGTAAAAGGAGAACAGGAGCAGTGGGAAGGCAGCCAGACAAGACTGACCGCCACTCCCTGTGAAAACAGCATCACCAGGCTAAAAGGAGAAATGCTTGTGTCAGTGGCTCTGAGGGAGCTGAACACACAGACACACACAGAGCATGCTAAAAGGGACTGCCCTTTCTCCAGCCAAGGCAGAATACTGAATTCCCTCGCTATCTCCAGGAGATATTCTTTATCCTCCTTTGGCACATGGGGTGTTGCAGGCACGGACAAGCCTCCTGTAAGTAGGTAACTGTTTCCTTAGCCAAGCAGCGGCCCTGAGGCTGCAGCTCCAGACATACCCAGAGCATGACAATATCTCTCTCCTGACTGACTTACGGGAGCTTACTTCAGACATTCTCATTCAGCCTTCTCATAGAAGCATGTAACTCCTCTCAGCTGTAGCAGCAGCTGCTTAGTTCATGTGGAGTGAAAATTAAGTCTTTCATCTTAATGTCTTTATATTCTCTGTAGCAGGTCCTGAAAGCTAGAAGAGAGACCAGAAGGGAGGCTCTAGAGGAGCAAATGGTAACCCAGGGCCTTGCACCTCGAAGTCTGGTGTAGGCAGAAGCTGCTGTTAGCTGTACCTTCATGGAGAACTCCAAGCAAATCCCATGGGGAACGCTTGTCCCAAGAACTGCATGTTCCTGTTGGGCTGCTTGTGACAGTTACTAGTGTACCAGCCAGTGCCCGCAGCACACGGGGACACCATAGGTTTCCATGTGGTAGCCTTTGTGTTAGCATTTTTCTGGCAACATACAGTACTTCTGTCTCAGATGCATGTGACCACATGTGCTGTTCCAGGAGCTAATCGTTCATTGTGCTACAGGAATGTATTTAGCTTTCTGCTCAGGCCAGGAAAGAACGACAAGTCTGGTGGCTAACCATGTAGGAAAAGCTTTGTGTGGCTCAGAAACCCATGGTGTTGAGGTGAATACAGGCCTGATTTAAAGACATTTCTGCAGGCTCCTTGGCTTCCTTTAGAGTTTCTGAAGTAAACAGCATGGAGGCCAGAGCTTCCAGAAGGCAGTTGATGGAGGATTTCTCACTGATACTGTTGAAGGGCCTGTGAATGAGACTTTGAGTGGAAACCCAGAGAGCAACAATGTGTCTTCCATAATGCTTCAGAATATTGTTGCTGCCCTCAGGTGTTTGTTTGGGGTTTTTTTTTTTTTTTTAGCTTGCCTTGCTCTGTAAACTGAATAGCTTTGCCACTGTACTGAAGTGTGAGCTTATGGTTGGGCTTTTCTACTGGCCCTGAAAAGATAATTTCTTTTGATAAGCCTTGGTCAGCACTGGTGCTTGGCAGGCCTTTCAGTGAGTTAATTCAGCTCACTAACCTGGTAGAAACTATTTACTATGCTGAGTTTCATTTTGGCTTGTGTAGAGACTCGACTTGGCTGAATGAAGGCTTCAGCGAGCCCCAGAGCTCACTGTGTGCCTTGGAGCAACAAATAAGGAGTGGCATCCTGTCCCCTTTTGACAAAAATAAATAGAATCTCATGTTTTTCACTGGCTCTTTCAGACTTTGTGTAGTTTGTAACCACGCATTAACCCTGCACCTCTTGTCTTGCTTTGGGGGATATTTTGCTGGTTTGTTCCTCTCTTTTGTTATGTAACCTTGCCTCCGATAGTTGTTCTAGACCTCTGCTGCCTTATATTAATGTGCTCTCAACTGCTTCTGTGGTTCAATGACTCTGTAGTTTATGAATGGAATAGATTGGACCTTACAAGTACTTCATGTTCTCCCCATTTCTGAATGGATCGAAATGAATGGCAGGAGACCGCTTCCCTTTGTAGGCAATGTGGCCCCCACAGATCGCTCTGAGTGGTTTGAGGAATCCTTTCCCTGGCAGACATGTCTGATCTTGGTGCTAAGAAATCCACGTTGCTGACAACCTAATCCATGGCACATTATTTTTGACTACTTCCCAGGAAGACAGAGGTTTTGACCATGTATTACAACTCATGCTCTCCAACTTCAGCCGTTGCTCCATAATGAAAGTCTTGAGTTTTCTGACGAGAACCTGGGGTTTCTAGTAGGTGGGCAGCGTGACTTCCTACACGCTTATGTTTGTTGGCAGCTCTGATGTTTATTGTCAGTGTTTCCTCAGGTTCAATTTGTGATGCTACAGGCTTAGACCTCTACAAGCACACTCAGTTCTGAATACCCCCCCCAAATACATCTGTGGAAATCATACAGTCCATCTACCCTTCTCTTGTCTATGTCTGGTGCTATTGAGGAATTTCTGTTTTAGGTTGAAAGTACTGATAGATGTGCGTTTCTCTGCCCCCATGCTGGCCAGAGTAGAGCTGTTATGGCGATGCTGTAAAACCATGATGGTGCGGAACTATGCTTGCACCAGGGCATCCTGCTTCTTGATGGAGGAGCTCCTATCTCCCCATATTAGTGGATGTGGCCACGACCTGAGAGAACAAATGTGCACAGCTGCTGGGGTTTGCAGAAGAGTGCATGTTCCCGCTGGTTAGCGTGCCATGCCTGGGAGTGGCTGGTGGTTTAGGAGAGCTAGGTTATGACTGCTGCCCTTTTTGCTTTTTTGTAATTAAGTCTATTCTTATTACCCGCCCCCCCCCCCAATTTTACAGGAAAAATCAGTATGATTAGTGTTGAAGGATAAACTTTATGAATCTGGAGTGAGGGGATTTGAAGCATCCTTTAGGTCATGAATGCCAACAGTTACTTGTTTGCCCAGAGCCTGATAAAATTGGTGAAACAACTTGTGAACAACTATGTAGCCAGGAGGCTAAGCTATTATATGGCAAGGACATGCATTTATCGGCAGTGTATGTCTTTGCTTTAGGAACTTCAGTGAAGGAGTGTGACTGCTTTTGTGACCTATAATGAGAGCTTTGTATCTGGTCAGAGGAAGAACTTATTGGAATGGTTGGAGCAACCAGCAATAAGGAAGTTCCTTAGGGATTTCAAAGGCAGTCTTATTTTGTGTTGCTTGAGGTGGAAATAACGAACTTGCTGCAGCCATCAGCTCTTCTAAGTGTTCATAAAACCATTACATCATGGCTCGACAAAAAATTTTATACACTGCTTATTTCTTGTGGCAGGGTGTGAAAACATTTCCTAAGGCCCACATACCTTTAATGGGTTGCCCTTTATGTTACACTAAACTGAAGGAGCGTGTGTGTGAGAAGAATATCCAGCTCACAGCTCCACAAATACAGGATTCATTAGCTCCTGTGGTTTCCAACAGGATTACTGGCATGACAGATTAATACCCAGCACAACTGTAAGTCTGGCTTGATGTCAGCACTTGCTAATATACACATGATACTTGCTTTAATTATTTTTTAATTACAGAAAATATGCTGAGTGGTCCATTAATTTCTTAGCCAAAAGATGTCCATATGTCTGGTGGGCTTTAGCTACAGTCTGTGTCTTTCAGGAAAAATATTCTAAGTTGTGCTTTATTTATATAAAGAAAATTTACAGATTACAAGTTTTTAAAAGGAATGTTGTGTGTACTAGAAGGTATGTGCAGAAATAGATATACAGTGTCTTTTTTTCTTTGTTCTTATATTTAGTCTTTTGAAAGAGTTTTGGTAGAGAACAAGCTGCATGGCCTTTCTCCAGCTCTCTCTGAAGCCATCCAGAGCATTTCTCGCTGGGAACTTGTCCAAGCTGCGCTCCCGCATGTGCTGCACTGCACTGCAACATTGCTCTCCAACCGAAACAAGCTAGGTTAGTACTCATGTGAGTTTGTTTTTCCATTGCTGAAGTTATCAGTCAAAATATGACAGATTGATGCTCAGGGTGCCAAATATTCTAAATTCTAGAATCCCAGAATTCCAGTTCATTCTGTGGGTTGCTTTTCTTGATGTGTTCTCATTTATAGCAGGGTAACCTGTGAGAACCTCCCCAGTGAAATTAATGGTCTGACAAGCTGGAGTCAAAGTAGTTCAATGATATTTTGCTAGTTGTTTTCCAGAGATAACAGAACTAGCTTTAGCAAAAGCCTTCCTACCCAGCACACTTGGGTTCCTTGAAGGAATGCATATTTCTTTCAAGGCAGCAGGTACTTTTAATATCTTCAGGTTTTTTTTTTTTGTCTTCTTTTTTTTATTCAGACTAATGCATTTGATTCTCAGCAGATAAGTCAATTGGATAACAAGGATAGGACAAGATCCAAATCTAACTTACTTTACTAGTCTTCAATAAATTTGCTTCATGAGACATGTCATTCAATAGAGACAAACAGACAAGACTGTCAAGCTGGCATCTCTTAGGAGCACTCTATGTCCAGGCATTCAGTTGCCCTGCAACTGACGTTTGAGGGACTGAACTGCAAATGCCATGAAGTAAATGGAGACTTGTAATTTAGCAGGTTTCAAATGTAGTGAAACAGAATGACAATACTTTTAATGGAACAATTTTAATTTTCAAATGCTTATCAGGATGTTGGATGCTCAGTTCTCTGTGCGACTCTGAAAGTCTCAACAGTACCATTAATGGAAACCCTGTGAGATATTGTGATGCATTTTTCCATCCAGGACATCAGGATAAGCTTGGAGTAGCTGAAACAAAGCTTCTTCACACTCTTCACTGGATGCTGCTGGAGGCCCCTCAGGACTGCAGCAATGAGCGATTTGGAGGAGACAGAGGCTCTAGTTGGGGAGGCAGCAGTAGCGCCTTTATCCACCAGGCTGAAAACCAGGGATCACCAGGACATCCCCAGCCCAGTACCATGAATGATGAGGAGGAGAATAACAGAAGGAAGTTTTTCCAGAATTCCATGGCCACAGTGGAGCTCTTTGTGTTCCTTTTTGCTCCCCTTGTCCACAGGATTAAAGTAAGTGGAACACTGATGGGGTACTACTTGTGTGGAGACACCTCTGAGCAGGAAAATAATGATTCTGCCTTTGTGATTGTTAATTAATTCAGCCTACAGTGCACACTGGGTGATCACTGGAAATGTCTTAAGAAGCTGGCAGAATACCACGACCATCAGGAAAAAATACTGGAAGCAGGCTGCAGGCTTCCTGTCTGCTGTGGTTCCTCTGATTTTATGCTGAGTGCATCAGCTTTGCAGAGTGGTGTGATGAGAGACATGTCCTGCATGCTCTGGCTCTTGCCTCTTGTCTTTAGTCTCTCTGGAGGACTGCTGTATAGTCTTTGTTTCCAGCTAGGCCTTGGAAAAGAAACTGGCTCTGGAGAGTAGGTGCTTGGAAAAGGACTATAAAATCATGAAGTGATGGAGGCTGTTATCTGTTCTAATCCAGCCTTGTATGCTGCAGCAGCTGAAGAAAAGAAAGGACAGGATAATCTTTTGGTTAAGGCAGGTGAAAGCAGGTCTGGTGAGCTAGATTCTTCCTCTACTTCTGCTACTGAGTTCCTGTACATTATTTCTCAATTTATTTATCCCAAATTTTTCGTGCTTGTTTATTAGCTCCACATTTTCTCTAAGCTACTGGGATGCGACAGGAAGAAATGCTGAATTCTTCTGAGTGCTACACACACAAATGCAGGCTGTCCTTTGAATAAATGTGGGATGCAGTTTCCCACTTATAAGATGGGGTTAATAACAATATCTCAGGTTTACCTTGAAAATCTTTGTAATCTCTGAGATACTGTAGTGATGAACATTGAAAAGCCCATGAAAACATGCATGTTTCAGTCATCGAACCTCAAAAAAGGTGAGGTAAATGAGGCGTGTAACTGGTTCACTAAGTCAGCATTGTCCCCTCTGTGTTTCACAGAGGTGGAGGTCTCAGGGGAAGAATACTATCTGATCAGATCACCGAAGTAATGTATGTGCTCAAAGAAGATGATACATTTTTGCATAGGCAGACCTAAATGATAGAATTCCTAACTTATGTGAGGATTTGTGTGTTTAGCAGTGTGTTGTTAAATGAGGCTTCTGGGGGATGAAGGGGATGCATATAATCACAGCTGTAGGTAGGTGTTGGCATACCACTAAAAGCTGGCAGTGCAAAGTGAAAATCCGACATGTTACTGCTACCACCTTTCAAAAGTCTTACAAGGTGCTCCTTTAGTAAAATAGAAATTAAGAACAAGCTTAGTTTATAACAAGGCTTGTGAGCTCATTATGACAAGATGGCACTAATGAAGAGTAGGGAATAGAAGGGCTGAAGAGCTACAAGCAGTCAGCTCCTGTCACTCCTTTAGTTCTGTCTGCATCATTGATTTCAATGACTGATGCATTTGGAGCTATGTCAACAGGAGACGGTGGTGCAGCTTTAACTATGCTGCCAAAACTGCTGTTACCGTGTTTGTTTGCCTTATGTGGGGATAGCTGGACTGTACCAACATTGGTGTCTCCTAATGCAGATCTGACCTCAGGTGTAGTAAGTGCATATCTGCACCTTGATCCTGCTAAGATCTCCTTGTGTTCTAGTTTACATTATGTCAGCTACTTGTATATGTAAACCAATGATGGCCCAAGTGTAAGTAGTACCGATGTCTCTGTATTGACAAAGCTCAGGTAGTGACAGTGCTAATAATAATAACAACATTATTTTATACTGCAGTAATTTGTTACATTTCATGTTTCCTCAATTTCTAAGTAATGTTTTAGTGTTTAGTATTCTTATTCTCTTGGGGCAAGAAATTAAAGTCTCAGAGTGTAAATTCTAAGGTTGAGATTGGATACTAAATGTGAAGTAGTTATTGATGGTCAGAAGGGATGCTTTATGACACAGGAATGGCCTTTTCTTTTTACAGCTTTATGTCCTGAAAAAAAACCAGTTAATTAGTGTAGAAATTTCATTTGGAAAAAGCCTCTTTTATATGTTTGTCTTGAGATTTCCCTGATATTTTTTAATAGCTATACTTGGAATGTATTAATGTTTGCTGAGCAGTGTTAGTGGCCCTTGAGCTAGGGTATACTGACCACAGGACTGCAAATGCTATCACTAATTTCTTGTAAGATCTACACATCAGAGAAATGTCAGTCCTTTTAGACTGGAAACAACATTCTTTTGTGTGAGCTTGTGTGATACAACTGCTGTTTGTTTGTTTGTTTTTTTCTAGGAGTCTGACCTGACATTTCGGTTGGCTAGTGGCCTTGTTATTTGGCAGCCTATGTGGGAACACAGGCAACCTGAAGTTTCTGCCTTCAACGCCCTTGTAAAACCAATCAGGAACATTGTTACAGGTCTGTGACTTTGCTGTGGTAATGTAGCTCCTGAGAACTGGGAAACCTTTTGGTTTTTTTTGCCTGATGCTGCCTTACACTCTGTAGTCATCATATTTGAAGAAATATGTTAATCCCGCAGGAACTGGTTAAACCTTTGAGAGCAGTTGAAGGTTGTTTCCCATCAGAGTCGATTGACGCTTACTTAATAATTAAATAGGAGATGAGAGAGAAATCACAAATAAGAAATGAGAAGCTCTCAAGTAGAGTTATCATTTCCTGTCAGCCTCATATCTGTTTCACTGTATCTTCCTTAGTTGCTAAGAAGTGCAAAGACAGTATCTAGCAGCAGCCTGACACAGGTGGGGAAGAAGGGTTTCCCAGACTGGCACTGGACAAAAACTAACAGTGAAGAGCATACAGTTGGCAGTGTAGGTTCTCCTATCTAAAATTTGAATTTTACCACATTATGACATTAAACAAAGTAGTTTCAAGAGGATCCAAAGAAGGCTTAGGTTGTGAATTCACATTTGCATACTGGAAGGGGTTGTTCCTCCTTTGTACTTCAGCCATAATGAGACTGGAGTTGGGTTCTTAGGCTTCCACGCCTTTGTGTCTGGCCTTTTTTACTTTTTAGACGATAGTTTTGCATAATTCCTGCAAGGTAGTGAATTGAAAGTGTGCTGGGTATATCGCTGTAGCATTGCTTGCTTGTTCTCAAAAGCACAGAACTTTAATTTTCACAGTAGTGAAAATGTAGTTCACTAAATCAGATTTTTCTGATGACAAGTCATTTTGGATGTCATATTTTGTTCTGAAGGTTTGTAGGCCTCTGGGACAGTCTAAAACTGAAAAGATCCAAGTCTTTCAAATGATTTAAAACTGTCTTTGCCATCTAGCTCTTCCTGTGCTTCAATGTCTGAAATTAAAAAATAGGATTTCAGCCCTGGAACTAACAAAAGGAATTAGTCCCAAGCTTTCTTTGACTGCTGGATTTTTTCCATAGGTCTGGAGTATTGTAGTCAGAAAATCCCTAAAGAATAACTATAGGAGTAAAGCCTGAAATGAAAATAATCTGCTGTTTTGAAAACATTTTCAGCAAGACAGAAATAGAAATTGGAATGAGGTCCTTTGTAACAAGGAGGATTCTGCTGTCTTAGCATTGTTGTCTCATATTGGGACAAAAAAGTTTAATTCACTTAAATTTTCCTTCAAACAACAAATTAACTCTATGAAGAAGCTTTGCAATGTTTTGTTTGGAGTCAGTCTGATACTAAGTCACATCTGAATACCTTGCAATATGACAGGTTTTCAAGAATTGTCATCCTAATCTTTGTGATGCCCTTGTTATTCTACAGTATTGCTGGTGAAATTTTCAGTATGACATCTGTGTGTTTCCTATGATGAAGGCATTTGTCAAATTGGAAATCACAATACGTTCTGAGAGATGTAACCTAGAAAAGGAGCTGAATGTATGTGAAAATAGGAGGAGGAAGAGCTCCAAAAGAAAAGGCAATAGTATGCACAGGAAAACACAATTTGGTGCTAAATGGATCTAGGGTAAAATAGATATTCAAATTTAATTTTAAAATAAATAGATTGTCAGTAGGCAATGTTGTTGACAACACAATTGAAGGAATTGTGAAAAAATTAAAACAGTCCTTTTTTCTTTTTCTGGCTGAGGCTAGTCCCTAGGAAGTCTGCAGCAGAGAGATGCTGTTTGGGCTTTTTGTTTTCTGGTTTATCCTTTCAGTGGTACATTTTAATACTAGCAATGGTTCCTGAAATGTCCTCCTTTGACTTCTTTTCTCAGCTAAGAGAAGTTCTCCCACCAACAATCAGAGTGTGACTTGTGAATCCCCTAATCTGGACAGTGGACATACTGAGGTAAATTCTATGCTAATGTCAGACAAGCTTGAATAAGGAGCTGAGGGAGGGCTTAAATTAATATTGAAACAGCACTTGCAGTTACCACCCTAAAGTATTCAGTCTCCAGGAATTACAGTTCTCCACAGTTCTTCTGAAGTTTCCCAACCATGTCTGCAGTGGAACCAAAGGGTATTGAGTATAGTTGACCACCCTAAAGTATTCAGTCTCCAGGAATTACAGTTCTCCACAGTTCTTCTGAAGGTTCCCAACCATGTCTGCAGTGGAACCAAAGGGTATTGAGTATAGTTGTCAGGATCTGCTTGGCCTTATTCTGTCTAATAAGATGGAAGCCTGATCTTACAGATTTTCTTGGGCAAGAGCCCTGTCTTACCCTTTGCCTGTACAATGCCTAGTACTGAGAAGCCCCAGTCTTTATCAGTTTCTCTGTGGTATTACCATGATATCATGGTATAAGTAGTAGTTGTGTCTAAGCAAAAATGGCAGTAAAAAAACTGTGGGAGAGAGAAATATGTTTATATACCTATTTCCTTGTATTAAAACTATCCAAAGGGACTACAGGTGGTGTGTGAGACAACCCAGCCAGATTCTGTACCTCCAAAGGCCACTGTTTCAGCATGTCATCGTGGAAATTCCTTGGTAGGAAGCGTATCCTCCCAAACCTCTCAGGAGAGAGGTACCACACATACCAGGTAAAAACCCTGCAGCAGAAAGTCAGTTAGTTTGACGCAATGGCGGAGGTCCCATGGCGGAGGTCGCACAAGTGTTTTAGCTTCAATCTGTTGTTGTCTGTACATGCCAAGGGTGCTGGATGATTATCTCAAACTCTTAATTCAACAAATCTCAGTTCTGGGTGGTGAACAAGGTGGTGACACTTGATATTCAATGCCACTTTCATTGGAGCAATGTCTAGCTTGCCTGTTGGGACAGTTTCTTTGGTCTTTTCTAATATGTTGGTTTCCTACAATTAAAAACCCTAACAAATAACCTGCCAGTTCAACCCTCCTTAACTGCATTCAGCCTCAGGCAGCTGGTATGTTTTCCTTCTGATCAAATTTTCTTTGCCTTTAGCACAGGGTTTTTGCAAGCCTCTCTCCATTGCTTTCATTATGCTTTCTCTGCACCCTGCTGCTTATTTTGCTTTAGACTATTGGCTGAAAGGAACAGACTAACAAGGAAGTGCAGCCACTCAGACATCCTCTCAACTTGCCCTGTGGAGCTCAGGCCATGGTTTTCCAGCATGGCACTGAGAAATTAACTTATTTTAATCTATCTTTGGGCAGGTAAAGATACAACCAGATTTTTACTAGTACTGGACACTTGGTAGTTTCATGGAGTAAATGAAACTGATGAGTGTTTTCAGGGGGTGCAGAGGGAGGGAAACCTACCTGTATTTTTAGGTCTCTATGGATTTAGGAGTGTCACTTAAAGTCCTGAAAAATTTTGTTCCTGTGGCCTATCTCTTTTGGGAAATGTCATATCCAAAACACCACATTCTTCTAAGAAATTGCTTCATTACAGAGACATAAGAAAAGTGGAATGGAGTGGGTTCTGGATATAATCTAGGAATGGCTCTGATTTCTCAAAAAGGGGTTTGATGGAGGGCAAAGCTATTCTCTAGGGTTCTGATCCCATCAGGAGGCTTCCCTCTGGATTTTGTATGAGGCCTGCTGTCAGTTCTGGGTCTTTATTTAATTTGTATTAACGTGAGCCAGTAAAACTGAAGCTGGGGACTGAGCTGCCTTTCTATGTGTGAACATTACCGCTCAGAGTGCACAGCCATAAAAAAATAAGCAGCCTTTTAAGGAGCCAGCATCAGGTGATCAGTTTGTCAAGCTGGGTCTGGTGGTTGCTATGGGGATGAAGCTTCAGACAGGCTTTGAAGAGAGCATCATTATGTCTCCTCATTTGCAGGACTCATTGATCAGTTAAAACTGTACAGGGAGCTTTGGTTGCCAAGCAACAGACAACTGGGGAACAAATCTTGTTTACTTCCTAACAGCCGCAGTATTCCTTTGTCCTTGGGCCTGGGTTGAAGGAAGGCTGCCTTGCCAACCTCCCTGCAGCTGCAGGCAACTGAGAGCTGATTATACCAACACTAGGTTTCCTTCTAAATGAAGCACTGAGTTTAATTTCTGGTTCCGCAGACACTTCTTGAGCAAATGGCTTATTCCTCTGATCCTGGCTAATTATCCCTGCTCCACCCAGTGAAATTCTACATTTGCAGATCATACAATGTAACGCTGAAGCAAATAAAGCGACAGGCCTTTATCTACCTGCTGCCTTGAACACACTGCCTGGGAAATAGACTTGCAGGAAGGACTTCAATGACAAATATTTCGTAAGGAGAACATGCCTTGCTCCAAGCGGTGTTGTGCCTTGGGTTTGCTTATGCCACACACAGGGGAGTATGAAAGACTGATTAGACTTGGACACACTGATCTTGGTCCTGCAAAGAGACCAGGGAGCAATGCATCATTGTTCACATTTACTACTGAGGTGATGGACTTTATTTCCTTTGCTGAGATGCTTTGAGTATCCCAGCTATCCTTATGGTTTTTTGACAGTCTGCATCTATGTGACACAACCTTGACTGTGACATGAGTTTCATGGGAAAAACTTTATAGCATGTTTCCATTTATCACTGTTTTCTCCTTCCTAATTCAATTTTTCATGTTTTTATAACAACTAATTTTAAAACTGTCAAACCTGTATTCAAGATAAAAATTTTACAGCACTAGGGGAGAAGTTTTGAATCTATAGATCACGTATAGTGACATATGCTGATGCAGACAGGCTGGTCTGCAGTTGCCAGGTGCATTCAACCTGTGGGGCTGGCAGCAAACCATCTCCTGCAGGTTTGAGTTCTAGCTGCACACATTGCTCCAATCCCAGCCTTGCCACCTGCCCCCCATTTCCAAGTGTGTACTATGGAGCAGGAGTCCTGTGAGTCTGAGTGGTGTCAACCTTCACTGCACACTTCTTTCTCCTGTGACCACCTCTACCTGGCTTGGATGCACAGAGCAGCTTTGATGGCACTGGGCAGCAATCCATCAAAGTACTTTAAATAAAAGTACTGTGATAAATGACTTTTAAAAATATTTTTTTTAAAAAAATAAATATTTTATGTTCTTGTGATGATTCCCAAATGCCTGAGAATACAAATCATGGAAGTGCTGTTGATTTTTATCGAATCCCAGAAGCAGAGAGTATGCAGTTCATGGAGGTGTGTTTCTAAGACACTGAGTGGAGACATTCAAATTGTATACTTCTGCAAGCAAAAAAAAAGTTACACATCTCCAGGGTTCCTCCCCACCCCCAGCATTTCACACCTTCTTTTGCCCTGTGTTTTT
>NW_010145627.1:0-48587 GCF_000699245.1 Pterocles gutturalis | reverse complement strand
CTCTAACATTCTGTGATTCTGTGATTTGGCATAAACAGGGCTACTAATGACCAGTGTTGCCCTCAAATAGATCCTCCTTCCTATTGTCAGTGCACAGTCATTGATCGCTCAGTAGTTTGGGGTCAGTTTTTAATCTATCAAAGGGTATTTAAATTTAAATCAATTGAAAATATATTTCCAAGTGACATTTCATATGATCTCATGGCAAATTACAATTTATTAAGTCTAGGTAACTGTGTCTCCTAATTATAATGACACTAAAAATGTGATCAAATGAAAGAATGTCATGTGAAGTAGAAGCCATTGCTCTTCCTCTGGGTGGTTCCCCGGCTTGTTGGTGACTGAACAGGTTAATCCTTTCAAGCTTATGACTTCATCATACAAAGCACTAACTTTAAATTTCTGGAAAGAACACATACATAACATAATATTTGGCAACTTGTGACTTCTCAGTTACTTCTTACATTATCCAAACACAAGAGTGGCACATTAATTTGATTGAAATGCTTCATCTTGTCAAAAGCATGCAAGAGTTCACAAAATTTTAACAGTAAGGTCACTGATTCAAACCAAATTTATTTCCAAAGATCTGGTCTTACAAGCATATGTAATACTCGTAAACCTTGTTAATTGCAAAGAGTTTATACCTGTAGTCTCAAGTTTCATTTTTAATGTGGTGCAAAAAACATACTCAGACAAAGATCAAGCATGGAAAACTCCAAAACATAAATTTAAGTCTGGTAAAACTATGAGCTCCAGGAAGCAGGCTTTAATAACAGAAAGCATTAGGCAACCTTATTTCCTTGCTAGTTTGCCTAAAATTATTCTGTCAGAAGCAATTTGCCAATTTCCCCTTCAATACATATGCTTTAGGGAAGGAGGAACAATTATTTTATAAAATGCAATAACACCAGACTATATTTAGGGAGAAGATGCGATTACACTGTTTTACAAGAATTGCAACATAGAGAACAATTATGTAAAGTCAAATTTGGTCTGTACATCACTAGTTGTCACTTCTGTAATACAACTTATGAAAGGTGAAATAGAATGCCAAAGCTAAGTGATCAAACCTCAGATTTACAACTTTTCCCAGAGAATAAACTTCATGTAATGGTCTCTTTATGCAGTCATCTATCCTCCTTTGCCTACACCAACCACTCTTATGAATCGCCCCAAGCTCCTGACAGATTCTGCATCCAAGCACTGACCAGCCTTCATTGTGCCTTGTCCTTTACCACGGTGAGAGAAGACAACAAAACACTATGGCTATAATATACTATATGTTTCTGTAATGTTAACGCTGACCAGGAATATGCAAAGAGCAGTCCTCTGACCAGTAACTGAAGAACAATACGACTGCCCATGTACTAGACAGGCATTCAGGTATCTCTCAAAAGGAAAAGGCTTGTAATTCCATGTTCCTTTATCCTTATTTAAGAGAGAAAAAGTGCCACAGCAAGATGCATGGCAATGCCCCTCTAACCTCTTGAGCTGCCTAGCTCCTCCCTCACTCTGGATTCCTGTAAGCCATAGCTCTGGATATGGAATAGAAGTGTCTACCCTCATTGTGCAGCCCCTCTTGCCCTGCCCTGGTACAGTGCTATTTAAGTGTATTTCTTTGAAACTGTTCCCATTGTCCTAGTCTGTTTTTCTGAAAGCACTCCTTTAGTAAAATGTTTTGGCTTGGAGACAGGTATGCGTCTGCTCTTCCTCTGCAATTACCCCTATTTATAACCCAGGTGTTAGCAGCTGTGTTCTTGGAGTCATCAGCCACAGCTACCTTAAATAAACTGCAGGTCTGAAAAAATATTGCTTCAATGAATTTTCTGGCAAAGGGAGACTGATGAGGGTGGACAGTCAGCACAAATGCTTTATTTCAGACTTGTTCCATTTTACCTAATTCTTCTTTCTTATAACCTGTCTCCAGGGAGGAATGAAATGCAAATTGTTTCTTCTGTAGACTGCAGGTGACAATGCAACAGGAAAGAAAATTTCCTATGATGACCAAGTACAATAACTGGAATGATGTCTGGAAGTTTATTAATTTACGTAAGAGACAAACAAAAGATTTCATTTAACTTGTAACTTCCCACCTACCTGGGAAAAAATAATAAGCAAAAAGATCCAATAGCTGGCTTCAGGTGAGCTAAATTTACAACTTCCTTTTACAAAAGCAAGTTCTATCTATACTAGAATTTTAATTAAACCCAAATACATTTTGTAATATCAGTTAATGATATACGAGTATCTACAACACTTAGAAAATCTGATGGATTTATAACCTGCTGTTTAATGATCGCTTGGTGATCCATCTCCAGTTATATCAGTTCCCTTAAAATACTGGCTGTTAGATAGAAGGTCTATAAGGGAAATGCTTAAATACAGATATAAAAAATGTCTGTGATAAAACTGCAAGCTCTGAATTTCATGCTGCCTCTGAAGTAATGGAAAAGCCATTTCCCAGCACTTGCTTCAAGGACTCCACTAAACATTTTTTCACAAAGGACCTATCTTTTTTAAAATATTTAAAATCATGCAACTAAACTTGATCAGAACTTCTCAGCCTTCTAATTCTTTAATAAAAGATTTCTTAAAATTTTCTTAATCATAGTCTCTATCGCAACTTGATATGCAGGCAAATAACAAGAACAGTATTACCAAGTTATTGCTTTAATATCACCTATGACGCTTCTCTCCAACTTACTCTGCCAGTCTATCACCATGAACAAGTTTAAAATCCATTTCTGACCAGAGCTGAAAAACTGATTTTGTGGATTCAGACAAATCACTGTCATCTAACCTTCATCACAAAAAAACCCCCATTGTGCTGCTTGATGTTTAGTGGCTATTGCAAAAAATTAAGGGGGGCTTGCACAGTGACAAAATATGCTGATAGAGCTGTGCATGAAAACACATACAAATATTCAGTGCTTGTCTAAAACATAGACAGAAGGAAAACAAGTATCATAATGGAAAGTGCAGGAATTCCTGTCAGCAGCAATATGCATGTCCTGACAGCTCTGCATAAAGGATACGCCCCGCTCCCCATCTTATCACTGAAAGAGTCATGCTGCAACTACGTAAGAGCCTGCTCACTTTCAGCAGCCAATGAACTAAAGCAAGTTTTATTTTGGACACAGCAGCGAAGATTGTGCTGAATGATTTTTTTTTTTAAATGTAGACTAGGAATATAATTAAAGGGATTCTTGAACAAAGGCTGATTTTCATTTTTCAAGAGGCAGCAATTTCTTTTAATTTATAGCTCTGAAGACATAAATTTATTTCAAGCTAAACTTAAGAGGCCTGAATCTAATCACAATTTAAATTCTTCGGGCCTGAGGAAAAAATCATTTGATGCCAAATTATTAATGAGCTTCCCCAACTGCTTTCAGAGACATGAGATCCAGACTCTGTCTTCCAGGAATTTTAACTGAAGCTTAAGGGCCTTTGGATCTCCCTCAATCTACCCAACGAACAGAAATTGGTGCCGATCCTTCTTCTGATTTGCAACCCACAACTGCATAGGTAAAGGCACCTTTGAATATACTCTTCCAAATCCAAGCCTTATATCAGTGGACATAAAGGAGAAAACTGCAGAAGCCTGCATTTACTTGCCTCCTGCCAAGTGCGCTCTCTCCACCTGAGCTTCCTTCTGTCCAGTGCACAGAGGAGTGTTTCCTTGACAAAAAGAAAGAGGTGCAGCTTTTCTCCTTCTCTAAAGTGCCAGGACATCCATTCCCCGCATATTTTTAGCTCCTTTAGTCTGAGAGGATTAAAGAGGAAAACTATCTTCAAGCCTCCAGTGATGCCAAAAGATAAATTTCCTTTCAAGTCCTCTGCTTGTTTATTACGGCAGATTGAATTCCAAATAGTCACCATAAAAGCTAGCCGAAAAGATCCCAAAACATTTAAAACCTACCACCAGAAGAAAATAAACATCTATTTTTTAATAAAGTTGCAGAAAGTCTGAAATTTAAACCCTGCATTGAGACTCCATGATTTCATGAGTTTATTCAGTTTTCAGGTTGAAGAGAAATTGAACTAATTTCTGATTTACTAGGTAACAGGCTTACTAACTACAAATGTAATCAGCATTAGCCATAAAATGGGAGAAAGACAAAATTACCATTTTCAAGGGGAAAAAAAATAAGTTATTTTACTGAGATTAATATCTGTATACGGTATCAGTTGGCCAGAAGCCCACCACCAACATCCCATGACACCACACCTTACCATTCTGTCCAAAGGAGACAAGGTCAGTATGAAACACGGTACAGCACAGGTACCACATTCCAATTCAGAAAAACACCTCTCCAGCTGTTAAAAATGTAATTCAAGATTTAATGTATTGAGGCTACCAGTGAAACGTTGGGGACTGAAGTGAGTTGGCCACTTAAACTTGATATAATTTCTACACATATAGTCTGTCATATTAATATTTTTAAAGATTACCTCTACATTTAAATGTATTGAGCATGTAATAAAATATATCTGTAATATCTAGATTTATCTCTGTAAATTTATATTTTGTTAGCCTTATTTTCAATGAGGAGGTGAACCAGAGGTCATGCTGTCAGTACTAGAATTATCTGGACAACACGAGAAAAGAGCTTCCTAGAATTTTTTTTATGGAATCTAAATCCACAGTGAATAAAAAAAAAAGTCATAGAATTTACTAGTTTTGCTCATGAATAGGAAAATTTTAGCCATTTCATTTCTTCATGACAAAGCATACTGATGTAATATGAAGGCTAAATTATTTCTTACCTCAGCACAGCCACTAGCAATATTAGCTTCAAGTGTACACGAGTTTTTAGCTTAAAAGGTAATATACATATTCCACACAGGATGCTGGTCTGTATTATCTAGGCACAGCATAGGTACCTTTGAACTTAGGGCCTTTGAGGGCTATGTTTAGAAAAGAGATTTATTCTCCACACGCAACTAACTAAATTCAGATGGTATTCCTGCAAAAAAATTTCTTATGCTCCTGATTAATCAGAGATTAAATGCTCTAAACATGTTTCCAACATTATCAAAGAGAAAAGTAATGTTCCTGAAGTTTTTATGCTTGCAGACGAATGAAATACTAAGGAATTATCTATGGACACAAAACAGATTTACATTATAGATGTCGGACAGGTACAGAAAGACAATACACACAGACCTTCAGCATAACTACACGATGCAAAAGATAAATTTGAGAACAAGCATTTCTCTGCTGCAGCCCCAGCGCCATTAGAATACACCCCCTGCCTGGCTATACTTCCTAAATCTTTAAACTGCTCTCGCAGATCCATCTTTTTCTCACTAATTCAGGAATGGGCAGCCCTTGGTGGCGATATGACAGATGCAGGGGAAGGTCCGAGATGGATAGTTAGCCATATCTGCGGTGCAACTAAGATAGAATGACCTTGCAGTAACCAAAAAGTTTGCTTATCACAATGCTACCGAGGAGTACCTGACCTTTAGGGAGTAGGTCTTTTGCTACATAATAGGAAAAAAACAAAACCAACAAAAACCAAAACACAAAAACAGAAAAACAAAAAATCCAAAGAAAACCCCATAGAAACCCTTTTAAGGTTGACACTACTAACATTTTCTATTTAACATATTACCTTATGCCAAGAGGAAATTTTCTTTCCCATCTAAATGGTCACACTAACAGTCATGCATTCACTCTGACAAAATGACCTTTCAAACCGGGCCGAGCAAGAGCCGAACACCTGTAGTACGTCCTGCAGACAGCGGGTGTTCATATGGCTCCATAGGCAGCCAGGTCTGGTGGTAACTACAATTACTATCAGTGATCTTCTATGCTTACTTTGAGGAAACTCTAAAAGCAAGCGCTAAATTAAAGAATCTGTGAATATTGACTGTAGAAATGTTTTGACATCCACCATTAACAATAAAATGAGTGCCTTTAGGCCTGAACAAGCAGCCTTTAGCTCCAGTTACAGAAAGACACAGACAAAGCTTGCCCTTGACCTAAGTGAAGTCATAGACTGAAAGACACAAATACCCGACATGAGAGGAAAAGACAGCCAACAGAAGAGCGCACGCCCCCCAAAGCACACCGCTGGCAGAGGTGTGCCCTGGAGACCAGAAAAATCATTTCTTCCTATGGAAAGGAGACTTGTGACCTTTCCAGGCTACCCACATACTGAAATAACAGTGTAACACCTACACAACAGGAAAAGTGCCATTTATATCTCTAAATTACACTTATTGCTAGAACATGGGAAATGGCTCATTTGGCTAACGACGTGCCACTGCAGATCAGCTAACCAGGAGCATTAGGAGTACTTAAAAAGATTGTTAAAATAGCCTGAACACTAACATTTTTACAGCTCACAGCAAGCAAAGAAGGAAGAAACACCCAAACAGAACATAGCCTAATCCAAGCAAAGAAAATATCTGGGAGTAGCAATACGTATATTAGGATTTATTTTAATGAATACCATTGATTTGGATTGGACTAGATGATCTTTCGAGGTCCCTTCCAATCTCTAACATTCTGTGTGATTCTGTGTGTGTGATTCTGTGTGATTTATTTTAATGAATATCATTGATTTTCAGACAGCTCCACGAGATGGCTTCTCTACACTTGCTGCTCTCCAGCACTATCATACTACATTTAGGGCTGCCTCAGAATGTGAGGGAGGACTGAAAATTTCCAAATTGTCAAGTTAACAAGTAATAAAAATTGATGCACGGAAAATACCAGACTTGATTGCTGTTTTCAAATATTTGCTGGAAGCCGTTTATTGACTGCAGAAGGATCATTAATATAAACCAACATTGCAACTGCAATTCATCATTAATAATATAGATAGAATAAATCAATTCATCTAGAAATTTAAAATTTCACGCAATTGATTATTATTTAAAAACACTGTAAATGAAACATCCTTTGATACAAACACTGAATTTGAAGTAATCATCCCCTAGTAGCCCACATTCTAGCTAGTTCTCTGCTATGTATAGAGAAGAAGAATCTATTTTAGTGTTGATTTCTGGTTTTGACTTCTGGTAATCAGGCTTAGTTTACACCAATTTATGATTTCTTATACCTACTCAAGACTCATCAGGATGACTTCCAAAAAAAAAAAAAAATCATTATATTGAAAAAGATAGACCCAGAGTTTACATAACGTTTTTTAGTGTTTTCATTATATTTAGTTTCAAAGGAAAAGTTTAAAAAACTTTCATTATGCACTACCAAAGTTTGATTTCTTCTTAAAGTAGAAGACAATATGCTCATACAGACAAATTAAATTACGATACAGGCTATTCAAAAGAGACCTCTGGTTTTAATACTGAGCAACTGTCTTCTGTACTGAGCTTCAAGAAGAAAAAAAAATCAAAACAAACCACCACAAACACAGCAAAACCCTCCATCCCAAAACCAAGACCCAGCACCACTCATCCTTCAGTATCTTCCCTTTGACCCAAAGAAAAATAACTTCCATGACTGTTGGGTGTTTTGTTAACTCAGCCACCATTTGTGGGTAGCCCTACAGTTTCCATTCCTGCCAGTGACAGGGCAGATAATACACAAGGTGTGTCACATTGGCTGCTAACTGCACTATATGTCTTTGAAATTAACCAGATACTGTTTTTCTTCACCCTATATGTGAAATGGGGTTGTATATCATGTACTTTCCCTTGAGGGTGCATAAAGGTGGCTAACACCCACAAAATACTTGTGTCATTTGTTTCAGGCTTGGGGTTCCCCCTGCCCCCCTGAAAGCTGGACAGATACTATAGAAAAAAAATCATGTCTTAATGACATTGCCATGGTGAATTTAATTCTGCATTTACATATTCACCGAGTAGTCAGAATACTTGACAAATCAGAACCTTAACTTCCATAGATGGTTAAATATCTGTGTTTCACATTGTCTAGGTACTCAGCTGAAGAACCTGGTTCTTATTTGTAGAAGCGATGTAGCTCCAGACTTCTCAGCTGTGGATCCAAGCAGGAGTTGTATTTTGAACTAAACAGTACCCCAAGAAACACCATCCCAAGTAACTAAATTCAATTGCTATTTTTGACTATAATCTACTTGCCCAGTTCTAGACTTCTTAACTACTTGTACAACAGCATTTTTCAATGCTTTCTGAGACAAAACTCTGGAAAAAACCCCAATCTTTAAATGGCGATAGTGATAGCAATAACATTTCATAATAGTATTGTTGGTAGGTTTATTAACATTTCAATGTTTGGACCGTGTAGTGATAAAACACCTTAGAAAACTCACAAGGATATAAATTATTCTGTTTGAACAGGATTTGAATAACATGCAGTAAAGCAGGTATGGGGACTGTGCAGAAAAAATGAACAGGAGAGGGGGGAAAAAGCAACAATTTTCCTGAAGGAATTAAGAATTTGGAGGTGAAAAAACACAGCATATGCAATATAATTACAGTGCATATGCACAAGAAGATTTAATGGAGAGCATGAAGAAAGCTTTCACATCTCCTGGCTTCTGTAAGCAAAATTTTATGACCTTATAAGGCTACTTTAACACTGTTTTTGTGTATGATATTATATAATCTTGGCTTATTTATGACTCATATGATCTCTACACACATACATTCCCCAACAAACATACTCTCACTTTATGATTTCATAGTGCATATTTTATTATTTCTGTTTCACTTACACTCAGAATAGTTTGGTTTATGCATCTGCCAGGTGCAAGATGACAGCAGATGACAACACACCGTACTATCACAGCATTTAAAGCAAGTTCATGTGTTTTTATACTACACTGCATTCAGTGCAATGCAGTATGACACCAAAGCTCTTGTAGGAAGCCTGTATTCTCCCCTTTTTCTCCTCCTTCAGCTCACCTCAAGCTCCTGCTATCATTGCCCCATTCATTTCAACAAAACTCTCCAGACAGGGCAGAGTTTGATCTAAGGAGTCCAGCAGAGTTTGAGATCTGGTAGCCTGAACCCCCAAACGCTGCTGTGCTGGCACCAGCACACCAGTGGGGATGAGGGTGCTGTGCTGGGCCCTACCTTCTGCAATCTTACAGTTTTTCCCAGCTTTTAATCTGATCTATGAATGACCTTGGGTACGTCCTTTCACCTTACCATAACACCGGTTTTACTTATGGTCTTTGCCTGTCCTGTTTGCGAATTTTTGGAAGACAGATGCTCATTCACATGTATAATGTCAAATATGACAAAGCTGATTTTGAAAGGAGCCTCCAGGTGCTACTATAATACAAAAAATAAATCATTTTTCTCTATTCTTGGTAAAGATAGGTCAGAGCTGTTGATGCTTTATATGCAAAGCCCCAGAGAATTTAATATGAATATCAAATCAATTCACCTCCTTTACTGCTGTTGCTGAAGAGAAGGGTTGGGGTTTTTTATGTCTTTCCCTTTAACGACAACATCAAAGAACTAAGGAAAACAAATTTTGCATTAGGAAGGCTGTGTCAAAAAACATTTCACTTCAAACAAGGCACCACACATAGAACTGACAAGACGAGAGATTTAAACAGTAATTAGCATCAATTTCTTTACTGAATTATGATTTCAAGAAAATGTTGTGATCCTCTGATTTAAATACTGTTTTCCCTTCAAACATGCTTTTCATTGCCAAAATGGGTTCTTAGATACATAAGCATGGATGGTACATTCTGGAAGTTTAATTTTCACAGATTAGCCCACATTTCCTCATTTATAATCAAAGGCTGTGAGGACTGTATTAATCACAGTATGCATATTCAAGATCACAACTGTTACAGAGCATACAAGACATCACATCTCTGCATCACATTTCTATGTGAGAAACAACTAACTTCTTCATGTACACTGAATGAGCAACAGAAAAAAATGTAGTTATTACTCTCTTTTAACTTTAAGTCCCACCTGACAAGCAGACAAACATGCTCTGGACTCCAAAATTCTCCAAGCAGGCTCTACTGGCAAAACTGCACCCAAGTGGCTTCCCTTTCCTACAAACTTATCACGGTCACCCATTTGTCTCAATGATCACACAGATGCAGAGGTTCACAAAAGCATTATAGGTTAATTCACATCTACCTCATGCAAATCCTTTTCTTTAATATTCATGTGTGAAGAACAGATTTCATGGATGACTGAACTTAAGGAGAAGTGGGAGCTATGAATGCTTCTTTCTGTACAGCTTTCCCACATGTAACAAGAAAGGAGATTTACACAGGGAGATGAAAACTGACCTAAACCAATTTCATGATAGGGGGCCCTACACAGAGTAAATGCTGGCAGTCTCAATTAATAAGGATTATAAGCAGGTGTGTTGTGACTGGGATGCCAGAACATCAAAAAGGCACCCAGGGGACTAGCTCACCTCTATCCTAATGAGGTTTCCTTGACAAAGGAGAAATATGATGATACAGGCAGTCTATATATAATTCACGAATTCTTGGCACCGTTATAATGTTGACATGTAATTGCTTTAAGCAGGAGTGTGTGTCTGCAGGAAAGGGGACTGTACCATGCCTCTGTGGGGAGCAGGATCAGGTGAAGCGGTTAACTCTAACATCGCTGCCCCTACCCGAGAGCGGGCAGGCTAAGCAAGCTGCCGAGAAGGGCAACCAGTTTGTCAAAGGCTCTGTGTCAAGGGGTGCTGATGTGGTCAATGACAAAGTTACAGGTGTACAATAACGGAATTGAGCCCCTAAAGAACACTGAGACAAGACAAAGTCAAAAGCCTGCCTTAGCAGACGGAGCCCTGTCTAACTACAGGGTCAGACAAAGGGTGAAAGCAAGAGGGTTAAAAACAGGAGAAGGGTTCTGAAGGACCTTGCGGCAACTGAGAAAATACAATAGAGGGATTCCTATTTTTTGCATTTCTTGTGCAAGTTAAGAAAAAGTTACATTCTAATCCTATGCAACATGGGCAGATCTGTACGTTACAGCCTACCACACACCTCCGAAAAGATAAATTGTAGATATGGAGCATCCAGCAGGCAGAGTACTAGAGCATGTGAGTGATATGCAGGTCAGCCTGAAAACACAGTTCTCATGAAAGAAAGGCAAGAAAAAAAAAAAGAAGAAAATCAAATGAAGAAAGAATTGTGTTGTTTCACACACCAAGGGAAGATAAAGAGCACAGCAGTCCAGCAGGTAAACTCCAACAGCGCAGAGTTGCTACAGGATTGTGGTAACTCCTATACTTTGATGGCACAACACAGTGCCCCTCCAGGAAACAGTTGTAACCAGGATAAGAACTCAAAGTCATGGTTATAACTAGCGATCAAAACACATACAACCCATTTTCCTGCAAGAACACTAGGCTAGCTTTTAGATCTCAATATTTTCAGAAAAGCAAAAGTAACAAATACAGCATAAACCAAAAACCAGGATGTAAGGCCCTAGGTGATCTTCCTGTGTGCTATAGTGAAAATCTAAATTCCACACGAAAAAAAAAAAAAAACCAAACCAAACAAATGAGGGCTTGTTATCTACATTTATATTGCATAAAATTAACTTTGAAATAAAACACTTTATATATTTCATATATACTAAGCAGGAAATTCTGAGATGAATTATGCCAGCACACCAAAGTATGTCTATCCAGAGGCACTAGAATATCTCTCTATGTCAACATTCAGAGTAAGATACCCAGAGAGATACTGAGAATTACTCTGGTTTCTTTCCTACTCCCCTTGCCTTACCAGTTGGTATGGTTATGCACTTGCTACTCAAAGTCTTTTAATCATAGAATATCTGTTTTCTACCCTGCGTAGGAGGCGTGCCTGGCTTTTTAAACTAGTGATCTGCAAAAACAATTGGAATGCTGTTTACCAGATCACACAAAATGCTCAAACGATACAGCATATCTATGCAAAGCACAGGCCTCAAAGAGAAAAGGATTATTTCAAATTAAACAGTCATGATTCTTTGCAATTTATATCACTGCATTGTGTGCTAGAATATTGAAAGCCTACATTGCTACCTTGGTCATAATGAGCTTTAGGACATCTCTAGGGACACATCTGTGACTTGTTTCAAAATATAGAAGTTTTATTTTGCTGAGTGATATCATGGCGTTGTCCTCTGGCTCATTAGGAGGCAATTAAAAAAAGCCAAAGAAAAATGTTTTGAATAATTTCAAGCACAAAGGAAAACCTAAAAAGAAATAATAAAAGCAGATGGCATACTGCCACAACTGTTTCAGAGGAACTGTCCTTCTGAAATTATCATAGATGTCTAGACTTGCAATAAGACCTTCTATTATAAAAATAAAATGTATCAGGAGTGCGAATGGTCTCGATCCATTTAAAGTGTTTTTCAACCAACACTTAAGTTTACGCTGAGAAGTCAAAGTACTGTAACAAAATCAACCTGATTTTCAAAACACATCTGAAGCCCCACCCTGCTCTTGTTTTTCAGGGAAGAAAAAAAATATAAACCACAAACATCTCTGGGAGTGTCTTATGGAATGTGATTTTAGTGGACTGCTGAGATAAATAAGCAGCTCAATGAAGGCATTTATCCCATATGAAGTTAAACTCACACTACTTATATTCGACTTGCACTGAAGCTCTAACACATTCGCAGACTAAAGTTGCCCAATTTATCCCAGAAATCCCAAGTGACAGTACTATCGTTTAGTGAGAAAGAACTCGGCAACCTACAGAAATGCTCCCACCATGTCCTCACGGAGCTGTGCCGCAGGGAATTAATGTTGAAAGCTTAAGACTACATTCACTCTTACTTTCCAAGGCTAGTTTATACCCCTCAGAGAGTACAAAACACAATATTCCATCCCTAAATGACAACTAAAACATCCAAGGAAGGCAGCTTTTTCCACTACTACAAAGTGACATTGTTGACTAACGTATTACTTTCCCTGTGCAATGGAAATGGATTGCGAGTGATTGTACATCATCACAGATAGAGAAGACAGGTCAGGCTGCCAACAGGGCAAAAAAGCAGCTACACGTTGCCAATTCTCAGTCCCTGGGATTATAGATTAGTAATAAGGCTCAGCTAGGTACACATAATCTTCGATTCTTTGGTGGTGTGGGTTGGTTGTTTTTGGTGTGGTGGTTGGTTTTTGGGGGTTTTTTAAGTTAGGAAAATACAGTCAGCCATACAATGAAACTCATTTGATTTAATCCAAAGGATGGGAAGTATGAGGAATGTATCAAGATCTTCTGCTTTCAGAACTGCCAATACAAATAAATGAACACTTTGTGGTATTTTGCTTTCATATGTTAATTTCAGATTCACAGTTGATATCATATATTTGAAACTTAAATAAAGCATAAAAAGGTTAAAAAAAATACAGACTCCGCTGAATAAAAGCCAACACATCTATCTAGTTAAGCTACATGTGATGATAATAAAAAGAAAATGACATCAAAGAAACGACCTCATTCAGGCCTTTCAAAATACTTGTCATTAAAAGATGGTTTGTTGAAACTTCAGACAGGCTAAATGTATGCCACATTTTGAGTGAAAGAATTACCTTTCCAGGGTTGCAATTACAACTGTACTTAGTTGTCATGGCAACCTGGCAACATGTAGATGTTGTCAGATGAAGACATCAAGGGACAGACAGATTTTTCAAATCACCGCATGACAAATGTCATTTTTCACGGATATATTTTTGCTCAGGAAAAAAAAAAAGATTAAAAAATGGAAAATCAGCATTTTGAAACAATATTTGAATAGCATTCAGATTGCAATACCAATATGCCATTTTGCTAAGCTATTTTAGCATTCCTAGATTAGTGTCTGGTTTTTCTTCTTTTTTTCAGTTCCCATGTTCCCAAAATACAAGCACGACGTGGGGAGTTGAAAAGCAAAGAGGTCAGGCTCAGCTACAAAGGTTACCATGCTTTGGTGATAGCTTAAGTCCTGCTATTATCCTCCCCCTTTTCTTCCCATTTTAATTATCCTGCTATCCTGACTGGGGTATTTTTCAGTCAGATGCTCTTTTTGACCTGTACTCTTAATTCCTTTTGAGACAGCAAAAGGAAAAAAGGATATATACTAAAAGGCAGTGTTGAGCATGGCCCAATGGTATGAAGTTCTGCAAACACTCCAGCTGTGATCTATTTGTAAAGGTTCAGGCAGGATCCAGAAAGCAACCTGGACAAACACAGCTTTCAGTTCTCTTCAACAGGCAGCTCATACTGTGGTGCTGTCATCTATAATGCTATTTTTACTTCTACTGACCAAGGTTGCTTTGCTCTGCTTTACATTAAGGTTTCCAACAAAAGTTTTCTGAGATTTCTGTTCAGTTTATTTCCCTGGGCTTCTCATACCATGATGCCACACTCATTAATGCCACACCACATAGCACCCATTTGAAATGGATCAAGCCTGAAGGTATGCTTGTGCATCCTTCCATCTAATCAGAGTGCACGCAGGTGTTTATGCTGTAGTAAGACAGAAGCACCATTCCAGCATGAAGTTTGCCTGAACACCAATCAGTGCAAGTAAGCAGAAAACACCCAATATGATCTCGATCTTTGGACAAAGCTATTCTTTCAGAGCTTTCAAACAAATTGGAGCTGGAATAGATTGTTCACCATTTACAAGGCTGAGGTGTTTTTGATCTAGTACTAAACCATCTCAAAACCCAAATTCACCACTTTGTCTCTCCCCACCTTACCATAAATCTGCCTGGCTCACTGAAATACCCACACAGCACAAAACTAGATACTGAAAATGCAGAGTGGAAGCAAAAGTTTGTTTCACTCTTTAGGCAAGTATAATTTGAAGTTACTACCCTTAGTGTGTACAGACTTGCTAAGACAAATGCCAACATGAGTTAGTTTGCTTTGGTTTGTTTGACCGGTTTTGGACTTTGGTTGGTGGTTTTTTCCCCCCCCTCCCCGCCCCAGCCCAAATACACTCAAAATAATTTTTTTTTGTTATTCCTAAACACCTTCAGTAACCTGAATGATTTAACAGACCACTTGTTCTCTTCTGCATAGAAAGAGACAGTGCCTACAACAAAGAGTTAAATAACAAAAAGATAATACAATTTTAAATAAAATGGATAGAAGTACACACGGGAAAACAATTAATTTTAATGGGAAATAGTTTTAGTTAGTATTTGTAACAAGAGCTTAAATTGTTCAAAGTATCTATAGATTTCTCCATAAAATTATATGCCAGTTTAAATGGCGAGATAACAGGTTTTGTGCTTTCAAATTTTCACTATTAGAGTGCTGAGGGATCATCAAGAAGGTAAGCAGTGCTCCACTGTATGTCTTTGCAGAATTATGACCATTTTTATTGTCTTTACTCCCTTAACAAATGCTCCAGAAAAAAAACCAAAACACTACTCTTATTGTTAAATTCTATCACCTCTGGAACTCGTAGAAATTAAAACACGATCAATTGAAATAGTGAACATTTTTTTTCTTCTCTTGTGCAGAGAGAGACAATCTTAGTAGTTCAGCTTCACAAAAGAGAAGAAAAAGCACCCAGTAATCTAAGCAATTAAGTAATCTAAGGAAACCCCAAGAGCCCAGGTATCCCACTGTGTGGTACTCCTCATCAGAAAACAGAACTTAGCCCATTCCTTAGCAAGCACTGCAAAAGAGAAAAAAGAACGAACATACGGATATGTGCACAAAGAAAGAAGTAGACGTCTTTTATTAGTGCTAGTGCTACATCTGGGCTGCAGTGACTTTGAAATTTCCCTTTAAAAATAAAATATATTAGAGGTCTTCCTGACACTCAGCAAATTAAATAAAAAAACTGGTCAATAATTTGGAATTCCAACCTGAAAGGCTCTTCTGTCTTACACTAAAGAATGCTTATCAAGTCAGATTTATATATCTATTTCTTAAAACATTTTTTCCGGAACTCATATCTGTATCAGTTCTCCTCTTATACACCTTATTTGAAACAAAATGAAACAAACAAATTCAGTTTGGCCAAAGAATGAAATACGCCCTTATTTATGATCTTAACATGAAGACAATTTACATCAATCCTGGCTGAGTTGTGCCTTTGCCAATAAAACAATCTATAGAGAGACAGGTATCTGTCAACCCAAGTTTAGCCTGAAAGAGCCACCTCCTTTTATACAGCCCTCCAAATATCCATCAGACTATAATGGTCCTCAGTTATCGCTAACTACAGTGGGCTACAAGCTGTCTCTGTATGGAGTCTGTTATTAAGACTTTATATGCTTCCATGGTCAATCAAAGGTCATTGTTAACCTGTAGGTTGCCTGGGATTGCATTTATCACTTACATAATCTGCAGCACTATAACTTTCCCGGCAGGTAAATTACCATCTCTAAAAACTTAACAATCTTTCTTAAATTCTCTCCATCAGGAATTTTAAGAGGCTACACTAACATTTTTGAAAACAAGGAACCTTAGGGTGCTAGCACATTTCAGAGAAAACTGGTCTTATAACTGCAGGTGCAAGCAGCAGGTACCTGCCATGATGAGAAGAACCAGTGAAAGAAAAATAGATCTCTCTCCTCAATATGCATTTAGAAAATTAAGGTGTTGAAATACTCTTAATACTTTTTCTGTCAGCATATTTCTTCAGCTTTTGTTCCTTTCCCCTTTCAAGCCATCCTTTAGAAGGCGCAGGGGTCTCTGATGTGATTTACAAAGATATCTTCGCATAGGAAGTTACAAATCATCTACACAGGACACAAAAGCACTTACAAGAAGCTGAGGAACTTACTAGGCAATCTCTCAATCCATTTGTCAAAGCACCTGCAGGACTCATTTGAAGGCAGGTGAACTAATAAAACCCAGCAAAGCACCCACCAAGAGAGCATTCTGTTTTACTGCAAGGATTTGTGGCCTTTCCTCCCACCCCATCCTCCATCAAAACATACACACCTTAACTTACTGGCTCTTATCTCACTCTCTACCATAATAAACCAGAGGCCACCTTAACTTACTGGCTCTTATCTCACTCCATAATCTCCATAATAAACCAGAGGGTGGAAAAGCTAGTGGAGAGCAGAACAAGCGGGTTAGAAATCATGACATTTGCGTGTAGTAATTGAAAACCACAGAGAGTTCAGAGTGCAGAATGGACTTCTGGACACATCTACACTGGGAGCTTTGAAGCCTGAAATTATCCACTGTTGTAACTCCAGGCTTATATAGCAGTGCTGTTAAATTGTAAACTGGGCTGGGTAAAATAATTGTAGTTCACAGCACTAATAGGTAATTAGAGAATCAAAGATCCTATACAGATATACCATTATCTTAACAGGATCATTTATTTACTTTCAGCCTTGGACAGCCAGTGTTTGTATCACCTATTAAGATGTATCCGTTGCAGAAGTGTTAGTCCAGAGCAGCTACTGAGACTGCACTGTCCGTAAATAGCTTCAGAGGGCAGCTGTATCCTTCCATACCAGTGCTCCCACCAGTACACTGTACAGACAGAAATAACACAAAACAGATAAAAAAACCTCCAAGTGTAAAGGATGAGGGTAAAAATCAGTATTTAAAACGTAATTCTGTTACCACCTCAACATCTCTATTCACCAGTTAACTGCTGCACTATTGCGCAGGCACAGGTCACATCACTCAGCTATAAAAACTCTCAACACTGCAACTTCTACGTTTGCCACCATAAGTGAAATGACAAAAATCAGTGGCTTCTGACTCTGGCTTAACTCATTAATGTATTCCATAAGATCCTTATTCCTCACCTTCAGATCTCTGAAGTTAAAAAAAAAAAAAATTGTCTTAGCAACACAGAATTAGAACCTCACAATCCACAATCCCTTTGCCTATTGCCTTTCAGCGCAGATATTTTATCAATGTCTTGTCTTTGAAGAAGTGTTGTCCGCCTGCAATGGGACAATTTATCACCAAAAGGCTGAACGCTTTTTGATTTTTTAATAATAATAAATTCCCTTCAATTGAAAAGACACTGTCTTCATAGGCAAATGAAATGCTCCCGGGGAAAACTCCTGTCTTGCGTGCTGTTCACCACGAGGGTGCTGAATTTGGTACTTGGACATTTCTATATGAAGCCATGCTAACATCGGTTTCTAAAGACTTTAAAAAAATTTAAAAATTCATTACATTGCAAACACACTTACTGCAAGGGAATTAAAAGACCAATAAATAAACAAAAATATATTAAAAGAAAACATTTGAGAATTACATTATCAAAATGTTATGCATAGTGAAATAAATTCGAGGCCATATATATTTAGGGCAAAACAAAATAGATTTTATTTTAAAACCTGTATTATTACCACCATTTCAGTGGACATGAACATCCCACCTGCAATACCCCCACTCCTTTTTTTAAACCTATAACTTTCCAGGAACAATTTGGGGATGCTGCCACATCACACAATATTGTCATAGTCTACCACCATCTAATTAAGAGCTTAATTAACACATCAATACAACAACATGTTAGCATGTGTTAGAAACCCATTTAAGCTATATGTGTCTGGAACTGTTGCAAATCAATGCCAGCACCACTGAAGTCAGTGCTAAATTTACAAGTTTGTAAATTAAATACAGAAACGGTGTAAGAGAAAGCTACAGAATAAGGCTTATAGCCACCTGCAGAAGTAAAAAAAAATCTAACCTCTTGAATCACAGACTGCAAGAATTAAGAGAAAGCTACAGAATAAGGCTTATAGACACCTGCAGAAGTAAAAAAAATAATATCTAATCTCTTGAATCACAGACTGCAAGAACATTTCTCTTAATTCTGCACCATGAAACACAATCACACTTATCCCCATTAGCTTTCTTTTCCTTGGCATCTTCAACAGGAATGATTTTCCTCTTCCAAGGGGAAACACTTTTTCCTCCATCATAGCCTTTCTAAGTAAAAGCCAACAAACCCATCTATGCCAAGTACTTCACCTTCTCTGCTTATTCCAGTCATGTATTTCCCCGTAAAACCATTCAGACACCCTGGCCATATGCACCACTTGTTCTTACCAACTGAGTTGAAAGCAACGAACAAGACTTTTTTTGGCCAGTAGAGCAAGAAACTGAAATACCTACACCACACGAGTAGAAGCCAGGAGTGGAGTTTTCTTAGCTTCAGAGTTACAATTCAACTTGCCTTCACCTTCAGGGAGGATCCTTTCATTTTTCTTCTCCTACCCAGTATTTCCATTCACTTTTCCAGAACACTTCAGAAATTAACCATTTCCTAGAATAAGCTATCTCAGTCTTCCCCAAGGATAGCTATGAAAACAGCTTTGGTGCCATTCTTTTACACCATTAATGCCCTAGCTTTTCATAAACAGGTCCAAAAACGATTTCCTAATTTTTTTTTAAATGTATAGTAACACAAGTAACTTGCTTCTATCTTAAAAAAAAATTTTAAAAACTGAAATCAGAACTTTTCTCTTTATAACATAATATCTGTATACAGGTCCTTCAGACTGAGGTTCAAAAATATATTACCATTAAAATTTTAACACAATCTTTTTCGAGGTTATACACAAGAGGAAATAAATTACACCTGCATTCCCTGAACAGCATATTATTCACAGTAGCATTTTATTATACTTTTAAAGACTTGTCTGATATCTGTATTTTATTGCTACAGAAAAAGGAGGGGAAAAAAAAGTCCCTGACTCCATTTTAATTGGAAGCAAAACTACTCTTCTGATCTTAAAATCCTTAGCAGAACTGCACCGTTTCAGAACAAGGAAACGATCAGGAACAGAACTGTACCAATACACTGCCCATCCTCCTCAGATGCATCTGTGAATTCACTTTTGACAGGGCTGACTTTTTTTTCTCTCTGTGCTCTGCTTATGCATAGCATATATATTTGTATATATATATGCATTTATTTAGTATATATTTGTTGCATGTGAAGGCTACAGCACAGTGATAACAGAATTTAGGCATCTATCATGCCAGCCTTGGATAACATATAGTTGTCACCACATTACCATCATAGCATCATTAGTTTTATGCTTTAAGACCTAAGAGCAGGCTCTAAATCAGGCTCTACTTCCATACTTCCTATGCTTAGCAGCTGCATTCAGTGTTGCTTGCTAAAACATCTGAAGTAATTTTGATTACAAATGAATATATAATGTAATGTCAGGCTGGAGTGTAATATTTTTAAAGTGTAGCATGTCTATGCAAACCTTGTGAACAGGGAAGCTGGAAAACTACAATAACAAAATAAAAATAAAACAAAACACACAAAAAACCCCACCCCAAAGTACTGATCCTGTGTGGGCTCATTTTTATTAACAGAAAAAAAAGAATACAAAAAACCCAGCATGAAAACATAAAATCCTTTGAGGGTAAAAGAAAAAAAATGTCAAAAGAAATAGAATACAGCTTTAAAGACAGAATATGTCATATAAGCTGGCCTCCCAACTGCAGCAGGTAGACACTCAAGTAAAGGGCAGTTGTCAAAACCCTGACATCAAAGTTTAGAAATCCTATGTTTAGAAATGCCTTTGATACAATCTCCATATCGTATTTTATATACAGCTGAAGACATGCCACACAAGTTTAAAAAAGAAAGAAAGCTGCTACAACCAATACGGGACATGCAAAAAGGAATCAAGTTCCCCGTAGCATGCAATTCAGGAAACCTGATTACTGTGGTACTGGACTACATTACTTCCTCAGACTTATGACTCCAGTTCTGCCATGCTTTTTCCCAGACCTTCAACAGCCTCTCCCACAGTTTAGAAAGCTTTGGAAGAACCATCCATGGTTCCTGCTCTCCAGGAAGTACACAGACTGTGTCTGTAGTGGAGACAGCCATGATTTTGGCGGTATCCGATCAGGTATTTGAAACACAGGACAACAGTAATCTTGAAGGAGCAGGCCCGTGCAAAGCAAACTAGAAAGAAAGAAAGAATGGTTTGAAAAGCGGATGTTGCGGCGTCAGCTTGCCAGAAATTTTAGTCTTGCACTTGGGTCAGTTGCAAGCCATTTGAAAAAAGGCAGAGGTGATTTCTGCCATTTTATTCCCATTGATAAGGAAACAGGTTGTCACACGCAATGATCACGATATGAACTGCAGTGAAATTGGAAGAAGCCAGAGTTCAAACAGAAGACTATAAACAAATACGGTGATGATGTGGCTGTATTGTCAACTCACGGTAACAATACTCTACATTGACTGACAGCTGAAAAACACAGCAGAGGAAAAGCAAACAAGCAGGTAGCACCAAACTCTACATCCCCATTTTCCTTATCAGCAGTTTAGAGGAAGGCTGGGCAGCGTGAACTGGAGCAGCCACATACCACATTCACATGGAGTACGCGGCACAAGGCTTCTCTCTGGATTCAGACAGGTGTGCAGGTGTCTGCACGGTTCAAGACAGACCAGGGGACTGAAGGAGCTGAGGATCTGTCATGATGCCCACGCTTTGATGGAGGCTAGGACAAGCAGCAGGGTCCCCAAAGGGCAGCTCTGCTGGTACTTTTGTAGTCTGCAGTGGAGTATTTCCTCTGCCCTTCCAGAAAGGATTCTGCCTTACTTGAGTTGAACACCACAAATCAGGGGTCTGCTACTTAAAACACCAAGTGGAACAGAAATGCTCTGTTAGCTTAAATAAAAACAAATACTAGTAAACTCGAGCTTTCCCCCCTCCTCCCCCAGGAGAAATTCTGGAATGCTGAAAGATTATCATGTTGTTCACTGGCAGTTAAGTGAGGGAATTTCTAGTCTACTTGGCATACACAGCAACTGCCACAAACCACAGTGGGGGGCAGGAAGGTTGTTTGGTTGTTGTTTTTTGTAAAATTTCACCTGGTAAGTGTTAAGCTACCAGTTATATACACGCACATACACTTACAGAAATTCTTTCCTAGTGCATACAAGAAGTACTGTGCCATTGATCTGCTGTAGTCAGTTACCTGGCCACAGGTGGAACTGACTGTAACACTGTTCAATTTTAACACGCCAAATGGCATTGAAGTGAAACATGAAATAACCCATAAGACCAGATGCTAATGAACTTCATAAACTTAACTATGTGCAGTCACTTCACTGAATGTTCTATTGGAACAAAATTGTTATACTGAAAATCACCAACCCCCACAGACGAAGCTACAGGTGTCAGGCAAAGTTTAGAAGAAAAGGCTCAGACTTTATGCAAACTGTAAAATCTACCCTGTACATGATATTGTTTGATCTTCCTTTCTTTTCCCATGTTCAAACAACACATCTGAGGGCACTAAAAACATGCTGCGCTCCAACAACAAATTATTTTTACACATTTACATACATACCATGTTACAATCTGACATATTATCAGCTCCAAAACAGATTATTCTGTCCTAGAATATGACACCATTCCTTATAGCCTCACTTTATTTAAAATTACATGATATGATTATAAATACAAATTCAAGTAGGTTTATCCAAGAGGACTTCAAAAGTGGAAGCCTGCACTTTAGAGACATTCAGTGCATTATTTTTTTAGCAAATACGTTAAGCTTGATTTAGCATATCAATATATTTTTATAAATACACAAGAAAATGTCACATTTTAAGAGCCCAGCCCAACGCATTAAAAAAATAATCTGAGAATAACTTGCCTACTTTTATTTTTTTCTTTTGAGCAAGACAACTGAGAGATATTTAATAAAACCAACTTAAACTAGAGCTTGAAGTGGAAAACAATCTGATCTTTCCACTTAATTTCTCTTTGTTATCACAGATTTCGCTGTTTCAAGCTCTACTCCTCTTAACTTTCCTTAGCCCAAAGGGAGCAAGAGTGAGAACAACCTGGCCTGCCGCTATGTGACCCACTACTTTCCTTTAGAGGAGACGATGAACAGCTGATGGGAAAGCTCATGTTGCACAACTAAACAAATCTCTCCATGAGGCATACATATTATCAGACATTTAATACCTGAGCTGCCATCATGGCCACACAGGAGGCAAAGTAACACCAAAGATATTTGACTTCAACATACAGAGGCAACATACAGAGTCCAACAAAGTGCCAGAGGCACACCAACATGGTGAAATATGTGGAAACTAGGACCCAGGCTGCCATCCACATGTTTTTAAGGATCTACTACTGCTTCCAGGGACAATTCTGCACTGTGTAACAGACTCTCCGGTTGTCTTGGGGATTACTAGAGCATCAAGTACCCATGGTGTTCTAAAGCACAGCTTGGCAAAAATAAGTTATTTATCTGCAACAAACTTGCTTCTTAGAAGAGAGCACAACAGTAATTGCAAAGATGTATGTGCAATAGCATGAGGATGCCCTGTTTCTTATACAAAGGCACATTCATCACACCTCAACAAGATGTCATCCATGTTGATGATAGATGAATCTTTTTCTAACCAATAATTTTTTTTATTTTTTGCAACACATTTCAATGGCTTTCTAAATGTGCAATGCATTTCCCTCTGAGAAATGTGAA
Source organism: Pterocles gutturalis (assembly GCF_000699245.1). Classification (NCBI taxonomy): domain Eukaryota; kingdom Metazoa; phylum Chordata; class Aves; order Pterocliformes; family Pteroclidae; genus Pterocles; species Pterocles gutturalis. The sequence continues at coordinate 25,227 of NW_010145627.1, read as the reverse complement.
TAAATGCCTGACAGAGAAGATTAAAGTCAGCTATCACTTCAATTTGCAGAACTTAAGGCATACCAAAGATCATTTTGCTAGATCTCTGAGTGAAGTATGAATGTAACTTCATTTTTAGGCACAGGCATCTGCTGAGCAAATACATTTAATGGAGGCAAGTTTTGTTATTGGTTTTCTGGTGGTGTCTGTTAACAGCAGTGATGTAGTTGACTGAAGGCCAACATCTTTGACTCTGAAAAGAAACTATGGTTTTGAGCATATTATGGAATGTATACCTTATTGCCAAAATGCTGCACTGTTTCTATCTTTGGCCTTCTTTTGAAAAGAAGTTTACTAGAAAGGAATAATCAAAGTTTGAGAGGTTTATGATACTTAAAACACAGAATAGGAAGAATCCCAGCAAACAGGCATCTTCCTTTCTTGAATAGCTAGGTATGAGACAGGCTGAAAGGATACACAGCTTTTACACAACTCCAACACAACTCAAAACGTAAACAGATCTTCATTTTAGCTGTTGTTGCATTTCTGTTGGTCAGAGCACTTCCCTCAGGCATAAAGTTTATAAACCTGCCAAGCAGTTTCCAAAACTCCTATGAAGTGAAACCAAGTAATACTTAAAAGCATTAGCATTACATGCTTTCTATCTTCTTCAGTTTATTGTATTACTGTTTACCAATATTATTCTTTTGTTCATGGTCAGTCTGGAAAGTGCTGTCCCATCTTCCACAGTCATTAATCTCATGCAGGCTGTTAAGGCTAGACTTAGGAATTTGATCTCTTCTCAAATCAAATTCTCTAAAGAATTAGAGAGGACATACATTTTACTTATACAACATATTCTTAATGGTCTTCAGATTACTTTAAGAATGCACGGCTCATTAACATTCAAAGGCATATTTAACTTCAAATCACTTGCCTAACTCTGCATAGTTTCACCCTGGGAAAAATAGGGGTCTATTACTTGTTAATAATTAAAACTTGAACACAAACAAATATAACTTGTCAGAAAAAAAAAAAAAGCTGACAATCTTGTACATTTGAATCCTAAAAATATATGTTTTCCCATGTCTTTTTCAGTACACTCCTGAGGCAGGCAAAAACTAGTTCAATAGCCAGGCTTCAGCCTCATCCTGCAAATCCATTCAGAAGAAGCTTTTTCAGGACTGAATCTTCTCTTGATTGAAATCAGAAGGGGCAGCATAGTTTCATGAAAGATTTATTCCAAGTCATATGAGCAAGACAAACAGATACCGAACAGATGAAGTTTCTTCCTGAAAAGCGTACCAACACTAAGGCACTAAGTCCCTCAGAATAAGGTTACGTAGATATCTTAGTCCTTTTTAGTCAGCACTCCTTTGACATTGATTGACTTGTCAAGCTACACAAGATTTCAGCCTACTCTTAAAAAAAAACCCTTACGAATTTGTAATTTTACTTCTATCTGAAGGAGTATAGACTATATTTAATTTAAATAGATTTCTTTGAATACCAGCAATATAATTACAAATGTGAAAGGACTGAACCACTTCAAAATTTCCAGTGGATAGCTCCAAAGACTACTGACAGGTACCAATGGCTTCAAAGTTGGCACTTTGAAACTGGTGTCAGTAAAGGGCACTAAACATTGCTAATGCCGATTCAGTAAAGGGCACTAACATCGCTAACATTGATCCTTTTTACAGCTTGAACAACAACCTTTGCAGATAAACAGGGACATTTTAAACATTTACTACTTCTTCCATACAAATTAATCATATCTTGGTAAAAATAAACTCAGAAGTAGATACACAAACATCTCTGATTATGAAGATCAATAAAGCAGGACACAAAAGCGTAAAAGCTGTCAGTAAAAATGCACAACAAAAACCCCAAGTATTACTGTTCATTTCCACACCTTCAGGTGCTTCATACCATGGGCTTGGGGAAAAAAAAAAAATTAAGCTCTTCGCTACCATCTTCTCGATAGAAATAACTTACAAGCAACCAATCTGCAAATACACCTTACGCTCCCTTATCTATTTTCTACATGTAAGAGTGTGCAGCAGCACAGCGGATGGCTACCAAGGAAACGAAGCTGAGTGCAAACTGGTTGTAGAAGTTTGTGAAGTCACTTATATCTTCCACAAAATTTATTCAGATTTTTCCATACTCAGAAGTTGGTCATATAAATAACTTCAAGAATCTGGGCCTTAATGAGTAACCAATGCACTACTTGAAGATAATGATAATTGGTAACAAGTACAGAAAACCATCAGGGAAGTCATTTCTGAACTCCTGAAAAAAAAATCCTCACCACCAGCTGTCATCACTGAGTGCTGGTGGAGAAGCTCACCTTGCCACCCCAGGCACCCTCAGAGAGCCCAGCATTTGCCAGGCAATGGGAAGGTCCCCAATCATCCTCCCAAGCCATGAGCAGAGAAAGGCTCTTCTAGAGGGAAATCTGGGGGAGCTACAAAATGCAGCCAAAGCGGTTTATGCAAACATTTCTCTGCCTAAACACCCTCTAAGTCAGTGTCCTATTACCTTAAAAAACACTCATCAGTATAACCAGTAAACCAAATCCTGAAAGAAGAAGGAGGGAAAGAAGAGTCAAGATTGTTTTATAGGATATGCTGTGATATAGGACAAGAATAAACATCCTAATAAAAGGAGATGAGCTTTCTGAGCTTTGGACAGCCTTCCGCTAAGGAAGTTTTGTTAGATTTTAAAAACACTTGTATGTACCAGTTCACTCTCTACCATGTTGTTATGATTAAAAAAACCCCCAATACCTACAGATTTTCCATGACCAGAAAAACTGATAGAAAAATCAGGTATGCTCACACAAAGTGCTAGAGGTAGTAGATTAAGTTGAGCTAAGACAAGTCTAATCACTGGGGACAGATAAAAACATGGTGGTAAGGGAAGGGAGACCTATTTTTCCTGAAAGTGAGGCTCAGGTGGGTCACCAAGAGTTTTGACAGAGGCTTCCCTCATTGCTCAAGCCCACAGCCACACTTTCCTCACAAGTGACTTCTCTCACACTAGTGAGTTCCTAAAAGTATTTCTAGATCACCCTCAAGAAATTCAACCAGAAAACTGCAAAAAGCCTAGGACTGATGAGCTCACATTTTACCTATTGCATTTTATCTCTAGCCACAAGTGACAAGAGTTGAAGTGTTAGCAGCTGGTTGCCTCCATCTGATCTGTTTAATTTCCCACACTGTGGTGAGAAAACAGCATTTCAAGATAGCAAAAAGTGACTACAAAACTCCAAGCCTGAGACTCTGAGCTCCTAAAAAAAAAAAAAGAAAAAAATTCTCCTTAATCTTCCAAACTATTATTCTGCAACAGAAGTTACAGACCACAGAGATGGAGAAGCAGAGTTAGAAGTTTTGCTTCTTGCTTTTCAGTAAACTGCAGGTTGAATCAACGATGCAGTACTGTTTGTAAGTAAACACATTGACAGAGGGAAGGTCAGATCTCTAAAGAATAAAGCTGCTTAGACTTCCTTGTCACTGAGATTCAGCAGAGAGCTTTATATCTTGGGAATGCAGGAATATATAATCACAGATGGGAAGTCTGCCAAGAACAAAGTCAAGAGGAAGGGGGGGGGGGAAGGAGATAGTCACTAATTTTCCTTGCTGCTTTGTTTATTGCATTATTTTAGTTAAAAAATAAATGGAATATTTGCTTCTGTCACAATATAACATCTATATATGGGGAGATCAGTCAAAGGTAGTTTACATTATTTTGGCTATTGTTAGTATCTTATTTTCTATGTGTCTTTCTTGTTTTGAATTTGTTCTTGATTCAGAAAATAATTATTAAAGAAACCTGTCCTGGGCATAACCTGGCTGGACCAGGGGAGTCTTGTTTTGCCCTTCACCCCACATGAATAAGGGTCAGATTCTCCACTCTTAATTCCCCTGCTTCCTTCAGCAACTCTTCTAGAAGCAAACCTGAGAAGGAAGAATGGATGTGGAAGGAATTAGCCTGTTTAGAGATGAATTAAGTTGCATAGAGAGAAGATGGGAAAATCTGAGGTGATGGCCACCTACCTACTTTTTCACATCCCTTCATGTGCTTAAGGACCTGTAACTTGTCACTAAAACGAACACTAACAAGTTTGAGGCAATGCACTGTCATCATAACTGTTGCTCCATCTAATTTCAAAAGGAAAATAAGGCAGCTGGGTAATGATTTCACCAGTTATTCACACAGCTGAATAACAAGAATCGTGTAATAAGAATCACATAGTCTTCTGGTGAGTATGCTACAGATTAAAAATGACTATTTATTTGAAGAAAAGTAGCAGAGGGGTGGCAGCGTTTCTTCTATTGGAGGTGTTTGGATAATTGGTCATTTCCAGCAATTAACCCAGAAATGTCCTATTTTTCAATTAGACAAGAATCTCATTTGCACGTTCTCAAAGACAACGGGATATTCTGCTCCCTGTGGCTTTTAAATGGTGCAAAGTTAACCTTATTTGTCCCTGCAAAAATATTTCACTCACATTTTCAAACAAGTTGCCAGATCTTCTTTGCAATGGAACAAGACCAAAATGCGTCAAATACAGGAGGATAGATGATTGCAATCTCTAGTCCTGCACTGAATTTAATTTCCTGCCATAGCTGCACAAGAGTATTGGGATGGAGCAGGGGGGGGGCGTGAAGGTTTAGTGGAAAGAAAACTTAGCCGATATCCAGGTTTTGCTTATAAATACATGCAGATAAACCTTTATATTTTATGCCTAAAATTCAAGATTTCAAAGTGATAGCTTGCTCTGACAAAAAGAAATTCTGTGTATGGTACTCAAGTAGTATTTTCAGATCCCAGAACCTTTAAATTGTGGTTAGTCCTCCCAAAGCCTAGGGCAGCTCTAACTCCATCATTATGCTCCTTGTGCTCACAGTGAACCAAATCATGTGCCTCGAAATTTCCGTCTTCCAAATAGCAAACTGGAAATACACTGGGCAGAAGGTTGAAGCAACAGGGAATTCCCCTGTCTCCCCTTTGCTAAGACTTAGAAAAAAAAAAAAATATTTCCTGGGGAGATCCCAAAACCTCATTGCAGTATTCAAGATGTCCTTGTATTCGATTCTAAACATCACATGAATAAGAGACATGGAGCTATGTAAGAATTTATCCTTTTTTTTATTTTTAATCTCATTACCACTGCCTCACCATGTCTCAGAGGTGCTACCCTAGTTCTCTCAGGTCTGCTTCAGCTCTTCTCTTTCTCACAATGCCGCTTTGAGCAGAAGCATTAACAATAGTAGTTATTCATTGCATTATTAAATACATGGTTATGTCACATTTAAATATGTTGCTTGATTCTCCCATTATGCAAAATTACTGGGTAAATGGAAAGAGGTGGGCATGACTGCTGAATTATCATGTACATGTTGAAAAAAACCCCATGATTGCAGGGCTCAACAGGTTTTTCGTTATGCTGGACTGGGACCTATTTAAAACAAAATGATACATTTAAAATTATTTCCTAGTGGATTCGATTAGAGAAATAAATTAATGACTGCTATTAAATAAAACATTTTGGCACTGAATATTATGGTAACTCGATTTGCATAATTTAACAGTTGCAGCGACTTCAGGAAATAACAATGTAAATGAGTGCTGAAAGTGTACAGTAATGAAAGAGCAGATTTTACCATGCATAAGACTCTCCCCCATTATTTTAAGGTTATCTTTTCAGTTCTTAATTACATTTGTAAATAAAGGTTACAACAATTTGTTGTTAATGCCTCTGCTGTCATTCCATTCTGGTGTTGTTATAGATACCTACAAGTTTCTCTTCCCATCTCTTTTCTGTAAAGGAAAAATTAAGTTCTGAATATAGAAGAACGAGAGAAAGCCTCACAGCTGGCTAAATTAAAAAAAAAAAAATTAAAGAAGCCATTACTAACAAGCTATAAAGTAACATTTTACTGTTTCCTGTCAGGCAAACGCCAAGGAAAACAGATATTTAACATAATTAGGAAAGCACTCCTAATCACAAAATAACAAATGCTTCACTCAAACATTTCATAAATTATTTTCAAAAAAAAAAAAAAGGATTTGAGTCACAGTCCATAAATTCTACTTGTTTCAAAAGAAAAAAGAAAGCATGGTAGTAAAATGCATAGATCAATACTTATGTAGCAATCCATTATATGATTAATTTCCACATGTTAACAGCAATTAAATACTCTGGAGTTATTCTGCTCCATAAGCAATACTATGATCCCTTTTTAACATCAAATTTTGATTGACAACACCAGGTAACATTTCAGTTTGTCCTCACTAGCTGGTGGAAAAAGCACAAAAATATCAAGATATTTTCAAGGCTTCATAAAGTGTTCAACGCCAGCCGACTGCCCCAGTAACAAGTAGATGCCTATTTGTCAACATCCTGCTTTGACTGGCATAAATCAGGGCAGGTAAACGCTCAGCTAAATGCTCTCTACAGGATCTCAGTCAAACCCCAGAGCTCCAATTTAAGACGACAATGTGACACCTCCAACCTACTGCACCCTAGATTTGTACAATGGACACCGAGCAAGCCGAGTAAAACAAGGTAGCCTGAAACCGTAAGCTCAAAATCGCATTCAGCTGAAGTAACCTGCTGTTTCCTGCGGAACTGTTCAGAAATGCTTTCCCCTCCCATACATTCATAGCAAACTTCACAGGTCTGAAGTCATTATTATGAATAATAAATCCAACATTTATTACTTGAACTGTTATTTTGAACAGCCATTTTAAACCACAAAAATTTCTAGTGTTTGCATGTTTTTCATAGAGTAATTTTACATTTGGTGTCTCCTTTCAAGCCGCAGCAAACGGTGCAGCTGTTTCTTTTGATGTTTTAATGCCTTTACCATAGACTTTGACTTAGAAAAAAGGAACAAGCAATGTGGTAATAGAATCTGGAAGCTAACAGTTTTTTTAAAAAGTTATTTGATTTCTGAAAAGAAAACTAAACTTGATCAGTAAGAACGAAACAAGTGATTGAATATGGAAAAATGACACTAGAAACATTTGTGCCCTAAAATAATGGTGACCAAGAAAGCCTACAAAACCAGACTAACTAACATGTTTGCTGTGTATAAGGGATTCAAGACTTTTCCAAGTTTCTACAATACTATTTTATTTTATTAAGCTTTCTCTACATAAATTTGAAAGCAAGCCGAGCTGCAAAATTAATAGGAAAATTTTGAATATCTGTATCAATCCCAAATTCAGTTCTTAACATTTCAAAGATTGCTGAAGTACAATGCAAACTATCTATCACTGCTAAAACAAAAAAAGCCTCATATATAATGATGTTGAGAACAAATGAGGATCTCTGGGGGTAAGCGGTATTAAAAAAAAACAACCGCAACAAAAAAACCCAAAACTGACAAATTGTTAACTGCATGTTTACAGTGAACAGCTTCAGGTGGCCAGAACCAGCACCCTCAAAGCAAATGCGAAAGAAAAGGCAGGCGTATCAGTGTACCATTAACACATGAGATGTGGTGCAGCTGTCAAGCTGTTGGATTGTGTAACGGTCATGAAAAATCACAGCAGAGGTTCACCCTGACACTGGTGTAATTTGCTCTGACCAACCTCCTTTGAGGTAGCTCTTCAAACAACATCTGGATTCATGTGCCTCTGTCATTCCTATAAGGGTTGAAAGCACAAGTAGGAAAAAGCCTACACAAGCACAAAAACTGACCTTCTTCACCTTCCCATTTTTCTATTTTCTGATTTTTTCTAGTCCTGCTTCTTTAACAGAAAAGAAAACCATAACAGGGTTGGAAACAGCATGGTGCATGGACCTTGATCTAGTATCTAAAGTAAAATCTTCTGTCTTTAGCACACCTCAAGAAAGAAATTGTCTGCCAGGAATTCATTTTTAAGCATTTCTACCCAACAAAGAGATTTATTTTAAAGGCTGAAAAATAATATGTAACTAGGCTTGACATGGATGCCCCATCCCTGGAGGTGTTCGAGGCCAGGCTGGATGAGGCTTTGAGCAACCTGGGCTAGTGGGAAGTGTCCCTGCCCATGGCAGGGGGTGGAACTGGATGATCTTTAAGGTCCCTTCCAGCCCTGACCATTCTACGATTCTATGACACTGATACAACTATATTCTCAAGCACACAGTTTTTCTCATGCATAGACCACTGGCAACTCATCATCAGATAGTCTGTATATAATGTTACAAATGCACGTGGATTCCTTGCCCCATTATGATGGGTACCACTAGTAGGATAGTTTCTTGTCTTTCTAACCACACAGCCAATGCTCAACTAAAGCACCAGGGATGACAGTTTTCATGAGTTTGTTTATTCAACTTTGTAATGAAATCTTCTATTTGGACATTTTCTACTTCTTAGAGTTGTCAGTTTTCTACTCTACATCACCAGGCAACAAAATATTATTTATGTTAGTAAGGGGTGATTGGTTTTAATCTTTTTTTTTCCTGTAAGACCTCAAATAATAAAATAATTTAGCAAGCACCCAGTGAAAAAAAAGTAAGCAAGGGGACAGGACATATGAAGTAAAAGAGTATTTTCCCATTCGAAATTCAAAAGTTTTGAAACAAGAAGTAGACATTCTTTATCAGCTCACCAAATTCTGTTAAAAAAAATAATTTGAGTACAACCTATTTAAGACATGTTATTGAAAGATTTGGGGTTTTTTTGTTTTGTTTTAAAGTTACTTCATATATTTATATATGTACACAACCGCACATGTTGTGATTTTGTCTGTGTACTAGCTTCTCCTTAAGCCCAATATTATTTCTGCAGTTACAATAATCTATAGTCTTTTAAAAATATATATCCAATTTTGATCTAGGTAGAGTATTGAGTAAGTATTTCCCTTAAGCAAGAAAAAAAGGCAAAAAAGGGCAACTGGGTAACCTTCAGATAATTCACACGTGCCTTGAGTAACACCCGAATTTTACAAGTACAGGCTTAATTATACAATGATAAGTATCCCCATTGTTATATTTTCGATAAAGCAACAAAAGATAATCACAATACAAATAAACCAATAACATCTGGTTAGAAAGGTAAACTGTACTTTTCTGTTATAGTGCACAAACAGCATATGTCTTAAGCTACTGAAAAAAAGCCATCTTAATGAACTGAAGAGCTATTTTACACTAGCATAACCTTCTACACCTGCATCCAAAAATACCATCAATATAAATAACACTGTTGTCAAAGGCTGAGCATGGTGGATATACTCAAAATACTACCACCATAAATAGCGCATTCATTAAACCACCATATAAATGAAAAACACATAGAATGAAGATTTACAATCTGTATTGTAAGACCAAACACAACATAACAAGCTAATACTGAACCACAGTTAGAAGAATAAAAATCAGTGAGGATACCTGCAAGCTGTACAACTGCGCAGATCCACAGAGAACACACCACCTTCTCTATTCAAAACTACCAACAATTATGAAGGAGAAGCAGCATATATATATATGCAGCCTTCTAAAAACCATCTGCTGCCCCTTGTGAAGCAAACTATGGTGTTAATTTACACACAGCTGATCCGTATATTCATGTGATGGAGAACACTTACCACAGCAATTACACGTGTCCCCAAGTCATCAACAGAAACCTTCCACTTACCTAAAAAAAAAAAAAAAAAAGATGAAAATTATATATGGAAAATTCATGTTACAGATCTGCCACTTAGGGGAGGGAAAGCTGTTTTACTTCATCCCGTCTTGACTCTCCCTTCTTCCCCCTCCTCTCACAAAAAAAAAAAAAAAAAAAGATGTTTTCCAAGACATGAGAAGCTACAGTAGTCTGCATGCGCACTACTACCAGCACATATGTTTAATCAATACACACCACCCTCAATACGCCTCTTATCCAAAATGGTGCATAAATTCAGCATACTGGGAATGGGATATATCATTTGGGGTGATGGGGAGAAGTGAGGTGGGGAGACAAACCCTGTCTGGTGGAGGTGGATTGAATGGCTGCTCTGGGCAATTCCCTGCCCAGAGGACCAGCCCTCTCAGCTCACCTGCCTGTTCCTTCCTGGGACTGCATTGGGACTAATCCTTCTGCCTGGAGCAACAGCCCAAGGGTCACTCAGTCAAGGCACACCTGAGGCAGCTCCACCCCTTCCAAATGCTTTGATTGATTTCAGTGGCCTTACTCGAGAGCAAGTGAAAACTAAATTGTTACAGTGTTATAAAACCAACAACTATACAACTGGCATAGTATTTAATCCAGTATGCATAAAATAGTTCTTAATAAATGGAGTGGTGTTAGATCAGAAGTCCTCCATAATTCACGAGCTTTGTAAGCAACAATTGTGATAATAAATATGAATTTAGAGAAATCTGAAACGAGGTAGTGTCTGAAAGTTATTGGAACATAGGCTTTTTAAAAACAGAACATATCGTCTCCAGTGTAAGTGTGTATACAGACATTCAAAACCTTTCTGATTACTTGCATGTATTATCAAAGAAGAGGTAGTTTGAGAACACACCATTGTTCAACCACATGAAATGAGTAATGTGTAAGGACACTTAAAAGAGAGGTTAGGAGGAGAGGAAAAGGAAAAGAGCAAAGCCACTCACAATTGATACCACCTTTGAACTGCACTGCTCCTTTTCTAACTTTGCCATCATAGGAAGTGTTTGAATCTTTTAAAACATGATGTGCATTTAAACAAGGAACTTCAAAAGCCTGATAAAGAGAAACAAAGGATTTCCTACAGAGTATAGCTGACTATATAACAAACCTCTAATTCTCAGAAGATTTTAAATAATTTGTATGCAGTTGTGCCCTTCCAATATATATTTAAACTGCTCTCTCCCTCTTTTTTTTTTTTTTTTTTTAGCACAGCAAGAATGTTCCTATTACTTTGGAGACAGAGATGCCATCTAGTTATCACAAGGCTGTGTCATGCAGCACTGTCGCAGAGCCCCTTTCATCATAAAGCTACAGAGAGAAATGGATCAGGGTTGGATAAGTCCCCACCGATCCAGGGGGACTGAGATCCCTGTCTCGCTCTGGGGGTACTCACTCAGCAGCTCCAGAGCTGAATGCTCCTACATCGGGACCTCCTTCCTGGGCAGGAGAGTACAGATCAATGCTGGCACAGCCCAGATGTTTTCTACTCATACCCAGCATTCAGCGGATGTCACCTGTTAGCCCATCCTCTACCCCAAGGGACAGAGGGGAGGATGCGGGGGTGGTGGGGGGGGATGTATGTGTGTGTGGCACATGATGGGGATGACACAACACCAAAAATCCCTCTGTCAATCTGTGTAAAGCTCTTCATTAATTCTCATTTTTTTCTAGAACTGGTATAATTTCTAACTAAACTAAGACCTTTTGAGAAATTAATTTCCCTTCAGCCTTTCACTTAGTGCTTCCATATCACTCACAGCTAAGGCACTGTTTTCTATGTCCTTTCACCCAAAGAGACACTCTGCAGGGAAGGAATCAAAATGGGCCCTAAACAAATGCTTGTATTTGGACAAGAAAATTCATATTCATGATACACTGACAAACCAGGATTCAGGACACTGAGCACAGGTCAGATACTTTTTCTAAGGCACCTCTTATTTCTGTCACTGTCTTACCACTACAGGACAGTTGGAAAGACAGAACAGTTGACTTTTAGCAAATCTATACCAGCATTAAAGAGTTACTAAACTGTAATCTTGGAAAGAGTTACTAAAATTTTTAACTTGGGTGGCTGTCAGAATGTTTGGGAGGCATCTGATACAGGTAGGAATTATTTTGCAATTCTGCTGCTTCCGCTCCTCCTGGGCAGTGCTGCACAGCGAGCTGTGCTTTCCCCCCTCCTGTCACCCCGCTGCTAGGTCACATAATATGTTAGAAAAATCCCATATTTCACTTTTAATTAAAATACAAAAATTAAGAAAAGCAAAAAAGTAAAAGCATCTACTTTCCACACATTTCAGTTCTAGTAGTTCATTACGAGGCTTATTAAGACTCTGTCCCTTCTCCAAACTATGACAGTGTACATTATTCTTACATACAATGTCCTATTGCTGCATATATTTAACATATGGACTACTCTTTATGAGACTATCATGATCCTATTCATTTAGTTAAAAAACCCCACAAACCAAACCCACAGCACACAGGTACTGAAGGTGCTAGCACCAAATTCAGTAACGCTAACAGGTATAGCTGTATCCAGAAGAGAGAAGCTGTGCTGCAAGATCAGCCTTTGGCAGGAATGGCTTTGTGCCAAGTTTCCAGACTTCAGTTTCAGAGGAAGACAAGGACACCTTGAAATCCCAGATCAGAAAAACCTTTGTGTAAAAGTTAACCTTGTTTCAGAGTCACTTCAGCTTCAAGTCTACTCGTTTTACCAAACTGAGATTTTTAGAAAACAAAAGCTTAGTATGCTATGCAATGAAAGGTATCTTTTATTTAATTCCCACTTAAAGAAAGCTAAATCACAGAAAGCTGTAACTATTGCACATTTGCAAACAGTTTGTTTTAGTCCATACACATTAGCAGAACCAAAGTAGCGCAAGCAATAAACAGGAAAGTTTTTCTCACCTTAAAATTGTTTCTGTTCTACTGCCTGTAATGCTGCTAAACCTGTCAGCATCTACATAATTTGATTTTAAATAAAATAACGAAGTATCCTGATGTTAGACTATTATCTCCTAAAACTTCAGTCCCAAGCAATCTAGGCATCAACACATAGGACACCGCCTTGCTGCTCAGTACTGCACATAAGGAAAACAACACTAACAAGGTTTTTCTTCCTAGCAAGCTTACTCAAGAATAAACCCTTAGTCTGTGTTGTAACCATCCAATTTTATTCTCCTTCATTAGATGCAGTTTAAAGAGATTTGTTTCTGCACCAACTGTGGTGAACTCACAGAAAATGCCTGTAAGATGGAGATAAGCTATGACCACAGTGGCTGCTCTACTCCTTTGCATGGTGGATGTTTTTGTGATTGTAGTTACTCCGTGATTTAACGGTAGGAGGCTAATGGAAATGTTACTTGCTACGGTAGCAGACTAAATCAGTTGGGGAAAGGAAAAGATATGTGTTTACACTTGAAGATGTCACATAAAACAGTGGCAACCTCCCACCCCTGACACCAGAACTGGCATGCTCATTCAAGGACTCACATACATTATTACATGCTCCTTCACACTTGGAAATCTATTAATTGACAATTAATTGTACTGATTTTAAAGCTGATTTATTAGTTCCATAATAATTTACAGACTACTGAAGAAAGTAACTATGCCCCTTCCAAAGATAAGCATTATTGACAAAGCAGCCTTGGCACAAGTTACTGAACAGATCACCAGTCTGAAATTTCTGCTTCGAATTCTACATCAATTACCGCAGAACTGATTGGGAGATTCTATCTGTCCCAGCAAGAGTTTCTTCCCTCGCTCTTGACAGTAATCCACCAGCATGAAATGTAATCAGCCACTAGAGATAATGCCAGTTCAGCCTCTGATGCCTCGTTAAGTTAGAGAGATTTAAAATAATGTAGGTATTGCATATACCATCCCACTGGCGTTCTCGAAAAAACCCAAACCAACCAAAAACCAAAAAACAAAATCCGAGAAGAAATGCTGCACAAAATACAATTTAATTGGACGATTTCGTTGTATTTTGAGAGCTATATCTACTGTAGCACTGAAAAAAAAATGACAAGGGCCCAGTGATAAAGAATGAACTACTTCTAGAGCATATACTGTATAAAACATGAGAATATATTTCCCAGAACAATGTCTGTTGCTTATTATTTTATAAAATACTTTGTAAAGTTGGGGTGGGAGTCTCTATGATTTTAATAAAACAGGAAACCATTTTATAAAATAGGTTTATGCATATTTGTTCTGGCATATTTTTGCAATTCTTCCATACAAATATGAAAAAAAATTACTTAAGATAAAAATCAAACATCTAATTTTTCTGCTTTGCTCAGTGGATGCCCCATCCCTGGAGGTGTTCAAGGCCAGGCTGGATGAGCTTTGAGCAACCTGGTCTAACCCTCAGTGGAGGGTGTCCCTGCCCGCGGCAGGCGGGTTGGATCTCAATGATCTTTGAGGTCCCTTCCAACCCAAACTATTCTATGATTCTATGGTTCTACTTCACTCAGTGGCAGCGTGAACAGAGTTCATTTCAATGTTGGGTGAATGCCTTTCAATATCAAGTTGGTCACTACATAAAACAACTGATGCTTGGCTCATAAACCCATGCTACAGAAATACCGTATCAGTGCTGAACATAAAATCTCTGCCAAACATTGACCATCTTTGAGAAATCTTTTGGTTCTATGTATATCTTCTTTAAAATAAAAATTCTCCTTTTCACCAACAGGACTTCAGTAAGTTACTGAACATAACTTTTTAAACTCTCTGCATCTGGTATCTTGGCACCTAAATGACCTATTAACCTAAAATGCATGTAAATATAAAGCCAAAAATACACACCAAGTGGATAAAACTTGCATACATAAATACATTTCACAATGGTAAAAGCATTGGTTGCACAATGTCAGTACCGGAACTTTTATCTCTGTGCAGCACCTGCTCAGTGGACAGTCAGACTTTATCTTTGTGAAATGGTGTGTTAGCCCAAGGTGAATTACAGCGCCCCACCAAAATCCTGGCAGAACCGTTAAACTGTACATGGTTACTTATACACTGTTCAATCACGGCAGAATCTGAGTGATATACAAACTCTGACGAACTTATCTATGAACACTTCTGAGAGGATATGTACGCACACACATATCCAAGGTAGTTTGCGCAACTGGAGGCGTTAAAATTGTGCATCTGGGGTGTCAAACTTCTAAACATGAGAACAAACAAGGCAGATTAACTACAGCCAATGGCATTATTCTCCACGTAGCACACATCAAAATCTTGTGTACTAGACAAAGCAGAGGCTTTCCAGGAGTAGGAAAAATAGGGAACGGCATGCCATAATTCTTGCAGACCAAGGAGCTGGCTGTAAGCTACATGGGCAGAACGGGCAGCTGCACTTGAACTTCTGAGCCCCTGACTTTGCAATGTCACTATGTTCTTTTAAACAGACTTTGTAAAGCTTTAGAGGCAGAGACCACTGTTTTGTTAAAACATAGTAATGTATTAGCTCCCTGTGGCCTTAGAAATACAGTACAGTGCAAATAGGGAACAAAACAGTATCTTTTCCAATTATCTTGATATTCCTTAAAGCCAATATCACAAGAAGTCCGTAGCTATAGAACTGAGAGCTGCCTGAAGATAAGAACATGAAGGTCCTAGAGTTACAAAACAATTTTTCCTGCAATATTTAGGAGCTTACCAATTAGCAATGTCACCCAGATCTTGATTGTCCCTTGTGTTTCAAATGCAGTCCCACCTGTCCCCACGTGCCTTCTTTTAGCACATCTTTACTGTAAGTAGGTGAGCAAACTAATAAAATAAACATGACACAAGGGTGGAGAGAAGAGATCTCTTGCTTTTGATAGGCCACGCCAACGCGCTAGATAGAACACCAGAATTTCTGCAATTCCAAGATGATGTCACCAAGAGTAGAGATTAAGAAATTAAAGGAAATGTTACAGACAGACAAAATTAACATCTTACTGGACATCAGATACTGTTTCCATTTGATGAAGCGGTCAATTTTAACACACATGTTCTTCTGACATACACTAATAGCTGTAGACAGAACACATCTAGAGGCAGTTTGTAAATGCCTTTTACTGAAAGCATTTTCAATATTCTCTAACTTTTATTAGAGACATTGCCTAAAAGATTTATTTGAATAGTGTAGGCACGGACAGTTACCCAGCACCAACACATTCCAAGTGCTACCAGATAATGCCAGGCACTTGCTATACACCAGCCTTGTAAACACTCATACTATATTTCATGTCTGAAAATTTGTGAAGTGTAACATTATTTGACTGTCTCATACCCTAGCAGCACACAGCCCTGCTTTCCTCCGCCATCGCCTGTTGCCATACCCTCACCTATCTAAATAACAAATGAGCCCTTGGTGTTTACTCTGATCAAAATTCATAGCTACAGCTAACTGCTGCGGTTCTGCACTCATCTACAGGAGGAAAACAGGTTGTGGGTCTGATTAGCCATCAGCTGGGCTATACATTTCTACTAAAAAAATTCCATGTTGCTGCTGACAGTCACAGTTCATTTATGCCTCATTGTGACAGATGCACAGACAGTCATGAAGAGAAGGTCGGGAGCAACTTACACATACTTAGACCATTAAAATGGGCAGTGTGAACCTCTTTAGGTAAATCATAAAGTGGACAAGCAATAAGGTCGGGAGCAACTTACACAGACCATTAAAATGGGCAGTGTGAACCTCTTTAGGTAAATCATAAAGAAAAACAGTGCACAAGCAATATCACAAAACACTGGGCTTACTATGTGGCAAAACATTACCATGTGTCAAGGCCACCACACTTAAGACGGAGTCTTCTAAAGACTCACTAGATCAGGACAGAGACAGACAAACACGTAGTCAAGGTGTTTGGTCTGTACAGGGGAGCCAGAAGTGACCTAACAGCCATAATCTACCCAAGAGCCAAGGCAGGAGATGTTTGCCTGGCAGGGGAGCTCAGAGACATGCTTTCTGCTGTTGCAGTTCCTCCTGACCAGTCTAGCAGGAGCTACTTAAAATTTTGGCCATCCTATGTAATTTAATCCATTGCTATTAAAAGACACATACCCTTACGGTTCTTGTCATAAAGGTCACGGAGTTTATTTAACTATCTGCACTGGTTTTCACTGGGATAGAGTTAATTTTCTTCATAAGAGCTTGTATGGTGCTATGTTTTGGATTTGTGACCAAAAGAGTGTTGCTAACACGGGGATGTTTTAGCTAACACTGAGCAGCGCTTACACAGCATCAAGGCCTTTTCTGTTTCACACTCGGCCCTCTCAGCGATGAAGCTAGAGGTGCACGAGATGTTGGGAGGGGACACAGCTGGGAGAGCTGACCCCGAGTGACCAAAGGGACATTCCATACCATATGACATCCTGCTCAGCATACAAACCTGGAGGAAAAGAAGGGACATCTGGAGTGATGGCGTTTGTCTTCCCAAATAACCGTTACGCGGTATGGAGCCCTTCTTTCCTGGGGATGGCGGAGCCCCTGCCTGCCGATGACAAGTAGTGAATCAACTCCTTTTTTTGCTTTGCTTGTGGCTTTTGCTTTACCTGTTAAACTGTCTTTATCTCTATCCATGAGTTTTCTCACTTTTACTCTTCTTATTCTCTACCCCATCCCAGTGGGGTGGAATGAGCGAGCATCTGTGTGCCGCTGAGCTGATAGCTGGTGCTAAACCACAACAGGATCCTAATTTAAAACTCAGTCTGGTGGTGTTCTAAGGGAAACCAGAGCTACCCTGTGGTCAGAAAGGTGTCTAGAAGTGATACAGGGTGTTGCACAAACAGACAAGGAGGTGGATGAAAAGCCTGTATCTCTCAGAAACATAATATATTTCCAGGATATGTTGGGTTTGGAGGGAGGAACAAAAACCAGAGCCTTAGGAAGGAAGGAATGCAAGCGCTCCTGGCATATAGTAAGTGTTCCTCGCATATAAATAAGGAAAGAAAATTCAAGAACGTGCGCAATTACATAATGAAGAAAGTTCAACCTCTAGGAGAAAAACCACACAGTGCAGCAGTTAGGATCAGGAAAGAGCGGAAAGACTGGATCAGTAGAATATTGTTTTCATGCAGGGAGCTATTTATACACACCACATCGGACTGTGATGTTATCTGTGAAACAGCAGATAGCCACAGTGGCAGTGACCACACAGTGCTCCATTAATACAAATTCCTGCTCAGCTCTGCGTGGGCCCAGATGTAACAGCTCTGCCCAGAGGGAACAGACCCCTTTATGGAACCAACGCTTACTGTGTATTAAGGAGGGCAATATTGAGCTTCACTGTAAATATCACAAAGCTCACTTAAATGGTTTCTTGCAATGTGACTGGAATGAAGATTGTGAAAAAGGAGGAAGAGCTGACTCTGACAACAACTTAGGATCATCAAGTTGCTGAGCACTGTGGAAAAACAAACAAACAAAAGACCCCAAACCCACCTCTAAAAAGCTATCAGAAATAGGCCCGTCACCTCTGTCATTTGCCCAATTCAAAATTACAGAGCAGCTCATTAATTGCCTACACCCTACTCTCAGAATAATAAATCTGCATGTAAATGGAAAGCACCTATCTATAAGAAATTATGAATTACAGAAACCCTTGGAGGTATTGCACCTTCCTTCTTTTGTCTAACTTCTGTGTGGTACTAATATGCTCCAAACACTTAATTGAACCCAAAACACAGATTGTGGAATGGCAAAAGGCAGATGTCTACAGAAGAAAATTTGCACAACTCTAAGGTTTTATTGTCAGAAACCCCCCACTTAGCTATCCTCTGTAAATGTAAGAGCACTATTGTCCTGGTTTTGGCTACTTTCTTCATAGTAGCTAGTGAGAGGCTGTGTTTTGGATTTGTGCTGAGGAGAAGGCTGATAACATACTGATGTTTATAGTCCCTGTCAGGACAGTCAAGAACTTTTCAGCTTCTCTGCTGTGCCAGTGTCTGCAGGTGCAGGAGACACTGGGAGGGAGCACAGCCCCCATTACTAGCCTGGGATTTGAACTTAGGTTTAGGATTGAGACCCAAATTGGCCAATGGTATATTCCATAGCATGCATGTCATGCCCAGTATATAGGTAAGGATCTGTCCAGAAGTCCATTTTCTCTCTCTGGTCTCCCCTCTCTTGGGGTTGTCTCGCTCTCTTGATCAGCTCTTGGTCTCTCAGACGCTTGGGCTCATCTGTTTTCTGGGATTGTGCTTTTGGGACTCTCTCTGCTCGGGTTTGTTATCTGGGAACAGGCTGAGCCTTGGTCATCGGGTGGTGAGCATCTGCACTGTGTATCACTCATTTGTATATTTGCATATTTGCACATATTACTACTATTATTATTTCCAATATAATTCTATTTTAGTTACTAAAGTGTTCTTATCTCAACCCATGAGTCTCTTTTCCCTTTACCTCTTTAATTCTCTCCCCCATCTCCTGGGCAGGGGAGGGAGAGTGAGAGAGTGGCTGCATGGTGTTTGATGCCAGCCAGGTTTAAATCACAACAATTATATATATCAAAGCTCTGTATTTAGTAAGTTCGTGTGTGTGTGTGTATACACCACACACATGTACAAAACCACAAAAAGTTATTTAATTTCCTCACTTTGTTTTTTCTTTTTTAAGAATTTCTACAAATTGTACCTAACTGCTTACTTTGTTCGTGAAAGTACAAATATTGAAAGATCAACAAAGCATATTGTAAAGAAAATGTCCCTCTTTTACACAGAATCACACTATGTTTCTGAATATTCACAGTTGCAATTGGTGTTTCTTTCAAAAGCATTATAGACTAAACAAATGAAGCCACATGAGTACTGTATGTCAAAATGCACAGAGCTGAGATAAACAGCTTCCCACTGAAGATTGTTAAAGCCACAAATTTGGAATAAAGGAAAGCAATATATAGGGATTCATTATATTGTTTTCTCCTAAACTTCAGTTTAGAGAAAAATAAACACATAAAACAATAATACAATTTTACAGCTGTATTATATACTAGAAATTAAATCCCTGGAGCTCCTTCCGTTTTCCCTTATTCTGTCAGTATATGCATGCAGGCCGTACTACCCAACAATGGAGCCGTATGAATTCTCTATCAGTCAGTACAGTGGCAACATGGTTTGGAAATACTATTTTCCAAAAGCAGATATTTTGGGCTCATCTTTGCTGGTTAATACTTCACAGTAAATAGCCTCTCTAAACTATTCTTTTACAGCTGATAAAGACTTTAACGCACCAGTTATCATCTATGTGCCTGAAGTTATCACTTTGGAAACGGTACAAGAGCCTTGGTGGCAGGCGGTATAAGAAAAAGAAACTTGCAGATGTAGAATAGTAAGGGTTACATACAGGAAAACTGGACAAACAAATGGGGCTGATAAAACACTGGGTAAGAGGACAACAAAAAAACCCCTAAACACTTACGCCACTCCCACTACTCCCTATAATCAAGGTTCAACCATATTGAAAGTTATTCAGCAGTTTACTCAATTACCAGCCTGCTTTTGGGGTTTAGTGTTCATTCAGAATGATTTTGGTTTGCACCATCCCATTTATGAGCAGAAAGCCTCTATAAAAGAAATAGCTGGCTTTGATCTGCAATTTCCTTCTTAATGACAGCAAGGTTTGCCTAAGGAAACTCAAGAGGAACTGTACAGTGTTGCAATCATATTTCACACTGAAAATGTACAAACATCAAAGGAAAAGTCCCAGTGCCAACCAAGAAATAGTATTTCAGTACCTGCATTGCACAGGCAACACTATTCCCATTCTTTGTGCAGTTCACCTTCTTTAAAATCCATTTGATGCAGACAAAGGTATAATGCCTCAAACTACTCATCCTCTTCTTATTTTAATTTTCCTTTCCCCTGCTCTCCCTTGATTCAGATATCCCAGGGGTCTGGGGGAACAGGTCCACCTGGTAGGTTAATAAACCACTAATGCCTTTTCACTGATAGCGTCTGGCAGTACCTGTTGCTCTTAGGGCATGAGCTTCAAGGGATGGGGGATTTTTTTTTCCTGCTCCTTTAAATGGAACTATATTTTGCTATACCTTATACAATTTATAACTATAGAACTGAAGATAATACATCATATAAGGGTGGAAGTTTCAACTGTGAGTGACCACTAAAGACCTTTTGTTCAACAAATAGTTCCAAGAGCAAGAAAATCTCAACCCAGTGACTAGATTAATTGTATTCTACCTAAGCGAATTCTCTTGCAGTTTACTTTCAATAAAGTATTCCCAGCTTTATATCATAATACAGAGCAGTGTTTAAAAACAACTTTGTTTTATTAATAGTTGATGGACGTAATGATGCAAAAGAATTTATCTTTTCCATAATACCTCACAAATGTGTCATAAGATTTTTTTTTAAAAAATGTTTATACAACGTTTGGACAAAAGATGACACAAAATGAAAAATGTTTATTTTAATCAAATATCTTGTGCTTTTATATAAATAATGAAAAACTGCTTTTCCACTAAATTTCTAAGTGGATAGAGATAACACAACCCAGTTCTGTTTTTGAAAAGCCAAGGCAGAGAAGCACACATTCTTTCCTGTACAGGAAGATGCTGTTAGCATTACATGAGGTCACACCGCTTACAAAGCAATTTATGCCAGGAACTCCGTTCAAGGTTCTAACATGCCGGTCACTTGATAACTAATTAAAGGCACCTACATGGAGTGGGGTGCCCAAGGGTTTATTGTTTTCACTAAAGCAACTTCAAAGCAAAGAGGAGGCAAGTAAGCTGCTAAAGGCCATACAAAGCTGAGAACGGTGCTGCAAATCCCCCAGACTCAAGGCTGTTATCAAGGAGTCAGGATTCCAGGGCTGTGCACGCACTGGGAAACAGAGCTCTTGTGATGGGTATTAGAAGGTGCTGGCACAATGAATCAAGGTATCAGTTTACATCAGAACATGATTATTTCCAACGAGTAGGCTTAGAAAAGGTGTGATTTTAACACCTGATTATGCAAAGAATTTTGTAGGGCATATCAGTAACAAGACTTAAATTGTACAGAATGGACTCTACAGGAGCATTTTCCAATTGAGATGCCCACTGTGATTCAAATAAGAACTTCTAACCTTGCACTTAGAATTTTCTCAGTGTTACACCTTTAAACATAGTAAATAAAACCTGCCAAATGAAACAGCTCATTGCAAGAACAAAAAGCCACATCTTCCTAAACTGTTTATCTAAGAACCAACAGGCGTAGCTTTATGAATTATCACAGAGCCCTATAAACTGTAACATTATAAGAATTTAAAATAGTGAAAAAACAAGACTTGAATTGACAAGACAAATCATATTAAAGTGTAAGTGGCAATATTCCTGAGGAATTATATTAAAATTGATAAACACTGCTGACTCATATAATAGAAGCTAGTATCTTCAACAAAACCCACTGGAGCAGCAAGTATAAGAATTTGTCGTAGATAGACTCTATCTAGTCAAGGGCATATTGGCTGCTAAGGCAAATTAAAGCAACCACAAATCTGGCTTTATGCTTTTTATCTAAATTTTGTTAGCTTATCTTGCCCTGGTGGCTCAGAGGTTTGCTCTTGAACAGACTGCTTTAACCATCTTCTAGAAACCACCTCAGAAACATCAATGTGCAAGGAATTATCAGGAAAAAATAATAGCATGCTTTACATATCTGCTCATTAAAACACAACATTTAGAATGCTGGGGAAGTAAGCCTTCAGCAGAGCACTCTAGAATGATGCAGCACTTCGGAACAGAGGGCAGCAGTAATAAACAATTACTCTTCAACAGTAATGAAAAAAATCATTGAAGTAATTTATAAAGAGGTCGCAAGCACTTCAAACAATGGCATTCCAGTTCACATCTGTTCTCTAGTCAAGCACTCACAATCAGTTATTCCTACAGTCATTTCCACATTTTCTTGTCCAAAATCTTGTCATCAGCAGTTCCTAAGTCTTCCAACAACTTAGTCAAATGAAGATACAAGAACAGAAAAGATGCAAAGGTGATGAGTACATTACTTCCTACAGCCTTACCCAGATTTCTTATAGCTTGGCTTGATCTGAGTAGAGCCAAGCCTTTAGCTCTTCATATTCCTTTAGAGAAAGGAAACTGTATAAACTCTGCCTAATTTGATACTTATTGTTAAATATTTCATGATATATGTTCACTATATATAATATAAATTTTTAAAGTCCTATATTGTTTCACTATGATATTCATGCAATGCGTACAGAATTGGTAAGTATTTCAGAAATCTCAGGTCAAATCTTCCACAAGCAGGAAAAAAAAGTAAAAATATCACAATTAAGATAACCTAGCTGAACGAGACACTAGGAAGGAGAGGGAAAAATAGGGAGCCACTTGTCACACCTACCAAATTTAAAAGATCAATATTTCTTACGAAAAATCTCATTGCCAAATCCATAATGTAGCATTCATGTACACTGAAATACTCTCTTTGGGTCCACTGTAATTAGACCTCTTCCACATACTCTAATTTAGAGTTTAAATTGTTTGGGTTCACTGGCATTGAAATGCTGTCCCCAAGTATATATTACTCGAGGCCTCGTTTGTGGGTTGGGGTTTTTTTTGCATTTTCCTATTTATATCTTTTTCCCCTCCTTTATCAAACATTGTCACTTCTAAAGGGTATTTTACTGAACTTGACTAGGTTAAAAAAATAATAGAGGTTAACTCTTACATCAATTGTGGAAAATGCCGTTTGTATGCAATTTCTAGCATGCCTGTTGCAAATGGAGGCCTTTCAACAATATTTCCCTTTCCTCATATGATTTGCAGTTACTTAAGGAGCAATTCATTGTGCTCCCTGGTTTGATTCAATAGTTTGTGATATGTCCCAGCAATACTCCCCCCTGAGCTTTAGTAGCCAGCATATTGATATATTTGCGTTCAAAAACCTACACTTCGAAGTTATCAAAACTTGTAGTTACTTCTGATATAGAGCATGCAAATGATGCCTAAAACATTGTTTTTAAGGTGAGGAATAATTCTCTTATGTCAGGAGTGATTTCTCTTTGTTTACCAAAAAAAAAAAAAAAAAAAAAGGAAAAGAGGGAAGAGGCAAAGATTAAGACCCATTCTCATTAACTCTTCAAGAATAGAAAGAATTTTGTTGGTTTATTTACATTTGTAAACCTTTTGTCCTTCAAGTAGAAGCACAGCAACTAAACTAGTACTAAGCTGATTTAACATTTTCTGAGTGCTTTGACCATTAAGTACAAAGCATCTAGTTCTTACTTTCAAATATTCCTTCAACCAGTCGGTTCTTACCTACAAGGATAGCCAGCATACAGCATCATTTTGTAATGGTCTTGCATTCAGCTTGATTTCCTAACGTATCCAGGGTCAAATCAATCATAACTTTTTCTCCAGTTCCTCAGACCTCAGTGCACGGGTCATCAGATTCTTCCCTCCTCTTACTTTTTATCAGTTATTGGAGCCAAACCCAGGGTTTATTTCCATTTGTACAGCTCTGTAGCATCAGCGCATGGTTGGAGGATGTGCATAAAACCTGTCGTGCTAAGGACATCTCTTTCAGTGCCTTTAGCATACATGTGCTGGCTTCAAATTCTATTTTCATTTCTGTATTTCACTCTGTGGTGCTGATATACGTCACCAGTGCCGATGGGAATATACTTATAAGGAGATAAAAAAACCCCCAACAGCCGACAGCCCTGAATAGGACGCATACATCCTAGTTAGCAGGCCTGAGGGACGACAAAAGAAATACTGCTTAACTCGTGTGCTTAAATAGGGATTTTTTTCTTTCAGGTGAAAAAAACCTGCATAAATTCAGCTGTAACAGTTGTATTTTAATGTCTTTTGCTGCTGGTTCCAAACTACAAAAGCATATGTTCTAAAAAGTTACTTTTTTTCTGACCACACCATAAATAGGTGGGATTGACATGAATGAAAAAAAAATCAGTTAGTTTTCTAACCTTGTTCCTGCCTGGCTGCTAATTATGATTAATTATTCTGAATGGTGATATTCTTTGAGAAAAAAAAAAACCACCACCATACACAATGCAGCACGACACTGATCCCTTTCACAGGATCCATGGCTGTGACATAATAAAGGAGGCTGCTGCAGCTTGGACTGTCCTTCCCATGGCTCACATTGTGCAGGAGGAAACTACAAACCCAACTATAAACATACAGTTTCCAAAAGGAAATTTAAAACTATCCATAGCTGTGCACATGTGTAGTCCTTAATACAGCTATATAAACCACAGGCATTTATGAATGAATGAGGAAGGAAGTGCCTGAAGGAAAGAAGATTCTCAAATATTTTCAAATTAGGTGTGTGCACAGTATTACAGTTATTCTACAATAAGTCCATTGTATGGTGTAACATTTCACTGTTGAAAATGTAGCCAACCTTTACTCATTATCTTATACACTGAAAAAACATCTGATGGTGTTTTGCTAATTAGGAGGAATGTAATTGCACTAACACTTTACACATAAGTCATAAGTCAAAGATCTAAACAATTGCATGGTGCAAGCAAAGAATAATTTTATTATCAGCTCAAATGTACCTGGGACACCAAGCTGTGTGGTGTGGTGGACGT